>NW_008752376.1:41578-53666 GCF_000715545.1 Opisthorchis viverrini
ACCCAAAACTCTAGGGAAAGAGACGAATAAAAATTTCATTTATTTATTCTGTCTGTGCAAAATCGGGTACGCCAAATGAAATGAACTCCCTATTTAACGAGCAAACATTTATGAGGCTTTTCCAAGAGACTCAACATGGTTTTAAACTGAAGAAAGTGATTTCTTGATCCTGTAACTAAGGCGGAATTTTGGAAAGCGCTCAGTCCATCACCCAAATTTTGTATAGGCTGATCACAGCAGGTCCAAATGCAGAAAAACAAAACGACGCGTCTGCGAACCTAATACACCCACTATTCAGGTACAGAGAAAACACTCATAGTGCTCAAGAGACCCACAAAACCGGTTAAATTGCTTGCAGTATTCAGGAGATTGAACGCCTCTTTTGAACCTCAAATAATATATTAGTGAAGAAGCAAACAGTCAGTCCTGGTAAACAAAACGCCATATCCGTCGGCTAAATTCTCACAGGCACTGTGTAAACAAAACTATGGAATAAAGCCTATGATAGCGCTCAAGATCTTTTGTCTTTTGAGAACTTGTCATGTTGAGAAAAATGTAGATGACACTTCAAAATGCATGGCGGCCTTGAAACACCACCTCTTCAGACGGCTTACTACTTAGAGGCTACTGCAGTGACTAGAAGGGCGTTCACCGCAGTCGTGGTCTTGTCTGTCGTATGTTGCTGCCAGGCCATAACCTAAATAACACCAGGGATTTCGTATAGCATTCTCAGGTGCGTGGGTTTTGATTACGTATCCGGTCTATTGTCAAATTCATCAAGGGTATGTAGGAAAAGTTTTTCCGGTTTTCTCATCCAGACGATAATAATTTTAACGAAGGTATTCTCAACAGCATTTACCACGGTGAATGAAATCGGTTGAAGGTGAGTTTCCAGGAACCTTTTTTGATGCACAGTGAAGCTAACCGGTATCGCACACTTCCCTTAAATACAGGGGTAGCTTAATTGTGACGATATCCAAAAGATCTGCACCAACATTCCAGTGCACTGTGAAAACTTTTGATTGGTGGCCGGCGGAAAATCTGCCACATTCTTATTACCAAAACGGTCAACAGTGATCGGGCACTTCGCAAAATAGGAGATTTATAGAATAAATTTTTGTAGGTTTTGTATTGAAGTGAGGGTTAACTGTGATTTCTGTCGCCATACGGGAGATTCATCGGCGTGCGTCACTTAAATGCAACGACCAATTTTATATTAGTCAGATCAAAAAGACGAAAGGAACTGTCTTAAATGTTTGCAAAAACGTAAAAATTGGACAATTGGAAAACTGTAAAATTTCGGAAACTTTGTTTCTGTTCGTTAATGAACGTCTTTTTTATTCTTAATTCCACACCCGATGTGTCAGAAATCCGCTCCGATGCTAATGTGATCATCAGATAATTTAATGTCACATATCAGCAATTCCTGATTTCACTCCAAGAGAATCACAGAGAGGATTTATCCAACAAACAAAGATAAGTCGTCTTAAGAATGTTCATTTTGCCCGACGCAGTTTTTCTGTTCGCATTCTGTGAGTTAGAAGGAAACAGTAGGGAATCCTGCTCGAACGTCGGTGTCACACATATCGCAGCATGTTCGAAATTACTTTTGCGACGACCCATCTTTATCGTACACGTAAGGGGATTTAGCGTGCGGGTAATTACGACTGGCATTTTTAGTAGTTTTCGATGGTAGCTTGTGAAGTGTGTGCCTTGATGTTGGATTCATTTGATCTCAAAATATCGGGTTGAAACGACCTTAGGCGAAGCGTCCGGCACTAACTTTTCTGGTTCCTGTCGACATTACATTACCACATTCGAAATGAAATAAAATTTCACGTGGAAATAGCCAATTTCAAGTAGATGATTATACATTCATGAGTGTGGTTCAGGCCAGCGCAGGAACCCACTTATCCCGACATTTTTGATGGGGTCTTCGCAATCAAGCACTTGTGGTTAAGAGCCCAAGTGGACTAGCATTCTTGGTTCAGCAATCAATTTTCTTCAATCGGCCAAATGATTCCCTCAGCCATTTTCAGTATCAACAATTAAACTCTTGCATCACAGATTTGGTTGATCGGAGGTTCGAACCGTCCGGCCTATCAAGCCTGATTAAAGCTGATGCACAAGGGGTTATCAGTAAAGCACTGTATATATCTGAAATAAATAGCCAATAGTAATCCATGTCTATTTTAGGGCAGACTTCCGCACGCTACTTGCATCAAACTAAGTCGCACAATGACTCAATCGTAAATGGCAGTTAGTAGCCCGGGATAACACAGAACAAGGGGCATCAAGTGAGCAGAAACAACCTGTCAATTGAGGACATCCAACAAGATATATGCGCGATATCTGCTGAGTGATGTGTGCTCCGTCTTATAGGCTAAGCGTGCGTTTTAAACGCCATGTATGTCGAACATCTCTCTTAGTACGAACCCTAATATTGTGCGCAGTTTGCTTGGTTTTCGATGGTTTGGTTTTACAAAATGCGGAACGTTCCATGAAAAACAGCTGCTGTTCCGCATGAGAGACAGTTCAGTTTACTTCGGACATTGTTGCCAGTCGACTGAATAGTGATCACTTGAGTCGGCAGGTTGGATATTCAGAGTCTGATGTGATATGTATAACTAGAACACGTTACGTCGGCTGAACTCTGGTCAAAATGAATCGTTAGAAGACTTGCATCACTTGCAAAAGCTGTTCACAAAATGTGCACAGCTACTTCCTCACGTCTTCAGTTAAATTGTCCAACAATTACGCATGGTTCTTGGGGTTAATATAATGGACCTGACCGCTAATGAGGTTTTCTTTTTAAGTTACGCGGCGAGTGCTGACACTGGCATGTCGGTTTACAAAAGATAACCAAGATTGCCGTGATGAGAAATGGACTAACGCATCCCCGCGAGCTATTTCTCCAATCCCCGGGCGCAATTTAAATCTGGTGAGAGTCTTTATGTTCATGTTGGTGTGCCCTAAGGCTATCCAAAAATCGCATTTGACCACGTCTTTATCGCAATCCAGATCAATATGATACCAGCAATTATATACCGCATTGCTGCTCTCATGAGATGTTTGCACTGCCAAGTGTTCATTAGTGGTGGTCAGTGGCACACAATAAGACCTAATAAAAATTAGGTATTTGATGCTTGTCGCAGGCCGCTACAAGTCGGGGTTTGGATATAGCGTGGCAGAATCACCAAACGGAGACGAAGAAAAACCCAGAGTAGAGATGCCCACGGTTAACCTGGAAGTACACTGCCTTTGCCGGCCTCATCTTAGATGGGCTTGCACCACAACAAACACACTTGATTAGCCAGCTTTAATACACGCTTTTCACTCTCGTTCCACGAACTGGTAACAGAAAAATAAAACAAAAAAGGTTATGATGTCCTTGATACCAGCATTCACAGCCAACGCCTATTGGATAATTTGGTCAGGCATCTTTCATTTACTGGGTCAGGTAGGAACCACTCAGCGAATATATTCCAATTTTCTCGCTTATTTGCTCATCAGAGGAAGATGTTAATCTCCAGTTAAACTACAGCCTCATCTACTGTTTTTTAATTATTCTCCCAGTCATTCATTATCCGTCTTTGTTCTGTCCTTATGTCAATTTATCCTTTGAACAACGACGTTTCTTTGATGGCATTCTGTAACCGAGTTAAAAACTATCAACGCCCATTATCTAACTAAATCTGTAGACGCGCCTACAACTGAGTCAAAAGTATACCTTTTCAAAATAAGAAACTGCTCTTTTCCTAGTCCCACGCATGGCGATCATATAGTGCTCAATCCAAAACATTTGATAGCTACTATTTTTACAACTGGCTAGATGTGCTCGCCAAGTGGAAACACATGTATTGTGATTTGTTCCATAACTTTCTTTTGGACCACGGCTTTCTTGATGCCTTCTTGATGCCGTAAATCCGAGCCTAGATTTCTGCTTCATAGATTTGTGCACTTAGCCCAGCCGGAAGACCAATAAATGGGAAATCTTCTGATCCATTGAACACTGAAACATACCCGTTTGTCATACCCGAGTGTGCAGCCGAAAACTGGACTGTTTATTAAGCTTACGCCAAACGTTCCAACAAGGCCAGAAAGTGATACTATAGATAGATGGCATCACTCAAGGTTGAGAAGACAACGAATTGAATAAGTTCTAAAGAAAGCGGATCTTCCAATGGCAATTGGGTAGTCAAATTACGTTTCGAGCTGGTTCTCCCAATGACCTTGTGCTATACGGGAAACATGTACAAGTCTGCAATTGCTATAACAGCTGCCTTTCGTGCACGCAAACTTGGCGTTAATTTTCCGGCTGTCGGGAAACTGAGGTTTGTCACTGTCATTATGGAAAGACACTGCCATACCCAGTATGATAGCAAAACCACAACTTATCGCTTTCAATTTCGGACATTGTAGCAAATGGGATTGCCTCGGGTGAAAGATTAAAATGTTGAAATAGTACAAAACAGCTGGTGGTGAAAAAAAGCCTATGGAATGTTCCCAAAAATACTCCTCTAGGAGATATGATATTGTTACTTTCGCGCTTGAACTGCGTTATGGGATTGTGACGCATCAAAGAGAAGCTTTCAAACCTTGTTCTCCTCATAGCCCGTTTATTCATGAAGCCAAGTGACTCACTAGTTGAAGAAATCACATATTTTCTGAAGGCCAGGATACACAGTGTTTGAAATATTTTAAGTAATTGAGCAGTAACAAAACCATGAAGATAGTTTTAAGCGGCTTACGCAACACGCAAAACAGAAAAAAAGTTGGTAGCTCCGATAGGGTAATTGTTAGTTTGCTTGTTCGAAAATTCGCCGAGCTGTTCTCAAAGCAGTTTCGGTTATAACGTCTATAACCACTGCAAATCTGTCACAGCGCATCTAGTCAAAGGAAAATAAGTGTTTAGCCATTGTGCCGTTTGGGTGCCAAATATTCGAAAGAGGACGAGGACTAAGACACCAGCATTGGGGAGTTTCAAGCTGCGACTATAATGAAAATGCCAAGTCAATCAGTAAACAAAGGTGTGCTTGATAGTTTAGCTAATGATGCGAGAGAAAGCTTTTCGGAAATTTTCTTCCATGAAATAACGGCCACCAAACTTTGAAGCTTTCTGGTTGCAACGGCTCATTAATCATGCTTCCTCTGGGATCAAATCCTATGAATTCAGTGTGCATATTATGGACATACGTAGGAACAATTGGTTTGTCCTCGGGATATAAAGTGGTGAGTTAATAACTTATTCGAAATTTAGGTTTCTGGACATTGGACGAATCAGAAACGCTATACTTATTTGACTCAGTGGAACAGGCACAATTTTCGGCATTTAAACATACACTGCAAGGGATACATTGTTTCCCTTAGACCATACGGCTAAATGCACCTGGACAGCCGAAACGATTCCACATGGTAATATTCGCCTTCTTGATTTATTACGAAACCAAATTAACCTCCCTTGACCGGATTATTATGGCTTTACTACTGACCGAGTTTTTTCTTTGCATCCGTGCTACAAAACCGACCGCCACTGGATTTGTGACGGGACGGAAATGGCACTTAAGTCCTCATTAACTATGGAGTGCAGAGTGTTGAATTTTCCTTCGTTGGCAGGGCAATACTCCAACAGGAACGATAGTTGGCTTGAAGCATTGAAGAAGGCTGGAACCCATTACGCCTCTCAGGTTGTCAGCTAGCCCTCTGTAAATTCTGACCTGCATCAAAGTCGTGTTGTCCTCGTGTGTATTTCTGACGTCTCTTGTTTCTCTAATGCAGAGTTGAATAGTTGCTTTGAGTAAGGTAACGGGATCGGGTGTTTGTAAAGTGACATCATTTTAATAAGGCACTTACATCCTTACTATGATTTAATAATGTTAGAAAATGACGGTTCTCATTTAAACACTGTTTATATACTGATCCTTATATCATCACTGCCTGTAAAAGCACTTGCAAATGGCTTACATTTTTATATTTTTGCAACCGCTATGGAAAATGTTTCACAATGAATGGAGAGTTGATTGAACAAAGTTGATTCCCTTGGAAAAAGAAGTCCTTAACAGGATCAAACTGGAACGTTCAATGACTCCCTAATACCACATTCATGCTTTCTGGTTGGTGTTTACTAGATATGTCTATTAGAGCATTAAGTCATTTTTCGTTTAATATACATATATATTCATAATCCTTAGTGGGGGAGAGGTTGCTCAGTGGTTATAGCGCGAATTTTCTGACCGGAAGCTCCTGGGTTCGAGCCTGACCACTGACTCTCGACTTCCCTTATTTAGCCTTTGGCAACCTGGCAATATCCCGGCCCTCGTGCGCCCTTCACGTTGAACGGCTCCTAGGCGCCGAAAGATTGTCACAGCTGAACGGAATCCTTCGTGCATCTACCTTTGTGAGTTAATATTGTGGTTTGTGGAGATATTATTAACGCACAATTTTACTAGAAGTGGCAGGAAATGTTTGGTAGTTTGAGGTTATCGCTGTTGTCGCTATACGTTGAGCAGTATTTCTTGACTGGCAGTATCAAGGAATTCATATCAGAGTCAGTGATATCATTGCAGTCTTGAGGGGGAACAGTATCTCCATCTGTTATTACGCGAGATACTTCAGCATATTTTACCGATAGAGGGCAACAAAAACACTCCTATCTCTTGTCAAAAAGAGTACCGATCAATATCTACCGCATTTCCGACACCAAAATAAGCCCGCAATATATTAGCCGACCCTAGGTTTTTCCTTCCGCTCGAGAAAATAAAAGAAGACGATATGCATTAGCGGGTTTTTATTTTTCAAGAACTTTTGGTTTAAAGGATTCCTATGTGCGAACAGCGGATTGCCTTTCAAAAATCCTTGGAATCATCCGCGCATTGTACACCTTAAGCGGTTTGTTCACTTACACTTATTCGGATTTGTATTGAGGCCTCGCATGAAAAACATTTACTCGGTCCTTGGACGTCTTAGACGATGTGCTCAAAACCTTTTGGCCATTTCACAAACTGATGTCCAAACTAACTTGCAAAATCATCTGATAATGGTCACTGTTGAAGCACGGTTATTCTGCGGTACATCATCTTGTTTCCTGACCGATACAATGAGTTATTTGGAGTTTTGTTTGTAGGAAATTAGACTTCAAGTTAGCACAACTAACTTGCTTGAATTAGTGCATTTTTACTCGCAAACATGGAGCGAAAAAGTCTCCGGTTGTCGTCAACAAAGCCTACCGACTTGGAAGATTAAGTAGTGTGATGTGCAGGATGGAAAGTTTGCAAAATCGCCCTTCACATCCGAATGTATCTGAGTCAGCCCATGATTCTCCTTCATCAGTTATGCTCGGCATACTAGAGATCCTCGTGGTACTTTATTTGCTAAAAATCTGTAATCAACGATGTGCAACTAAAGACATTTCATCATTGTGCATGAATCTCGTACATTTGGAATAGTGTTGGGAATGGGGATTAACTTGGTGCAAAGCTACTGTATGACAATCCTCGCACGCTTTAACATCCACTACAAATTGCTAAAAGCTTTGATGCGTGCTTTCAAGTCCGCAGTGGCAGGCTTCGAAGTTTCGTTCACCTTTGTAAGCTGGACAGATACCTGTATCAGCGTAGGTATATGGTTTGTAAATGCATTGGTGAAATGAATTCGCGTAAATGAACAACTGTTGTGTCATCCCATTAGCTAGCATTTTCATGTGCAGGAAAAACATTCCCCAACAACAGTCAGTGTTGGCCTTGATATCAGGCTGCATAAGCGAAATCAATCAAGGGCGGCAATACCCTCTCATCACGGTTTAAGTGACACAGAAGCAGTAAATACTCTGAATCAATAATTGGCTACTCAAAGATGTAGAATATACGAAATTATTATTCTCGCTAATTAAAGTTCTTGAAATTGGGTGTGTCGCATAATGTTCAACCTGCTGTGCCCAAGAAGCATTATTAAAAGTTCGGCGTAAATTCCGGTTCGTCGCTTTACTTTTTCTTAACTAATGATCTAGTGCGTGATCATGTTTTCTGTTGTGGTAAGGAAACGCATTCCGTTTTTCACACCATTGTTTCTTGCATGACGTCCGACCCACTTAACTTTACAACGCCCGAAAGAAACAACAAATAAACCTGTTTCGCAAGTTCCACGGGAGGAAAATCCTTGACAGTATTCCGAAAAACTTTGAGAATAGATACAGGCTTTGTGTTTTGGTGTGGTGAGTGAGTTTTAACCATGGTATGTGCAACTTTTCCTTCATTGTCCAGGTGAACTGCTTTTGTAGAAAAACTGTCCGGGGATCTCCAGTTTATTTTCAGGGAAGTGCATTTTACCGAGAAACACAGATGGAAACGCTGTTTTCGGGATACATCTTGCACTGCCTTACGCACAAGTATTTAGACGGTACTGAATGAGTTATGTTTAAGCATCTAGTCAACGTGACTACTTCTTCAAGGCAAAAATTTGTTTTGGAATGATGAAGTGAGACAAAAATTCTTTTGAACGCGTAGGAGATATTTTGGAAATTTTACGGATGAGTGTGAATAGTGTGGGCCGACATCCACTTCGGCAACCGTAATTGTGTAAACACCAGTTGCGGTTATGCGGTGCGCATGTCAAGGAACTGATAACATTTTGCCAAAGACATTTGTGAATCATCATTTGGGCTGCAACAGCTCACGTTGGCAATGTTTCTTGTAGGCGTTTCCGCCAAGAACTTCTGTATAAACTGTGGTAGAACCCGGTTAGAAGCCAGACCTCACGCTATAGAAGTTACATGCGATGACCCATCAACGTTGTATCGCCAGGTCACTATGTGGAGGTTACAAAATTAGGAAACAACTATATACCGCAAGTATTGAAAGCTCCTGATAAACGTCAGATCGTGCAAACGTTGAACTTCATGTTGAAATAGCAAAAAGCAGGTGGAGGAATTTACCCTCAAAAGCGCGGCAAAAGCAAAGTTTAAATCTCCGTTGAATGTGCTTATGTTATCGCGCTAAGTTATATGGCGCAGAATATCCGAACGTTGTCTAGAATACCGTTGAGATATAACTTTGATAAACAGCCTTGGGCACTCAATAATCCGCTCTGCTCATCAGACAGCAAAGGTACACGTGATAGAGCCAAAGTGGTTGACGAATAAGTGTGAAATACGAAGGGAAACTTAGAAAATGGTTGTGTAAGCAAGCACGTTGATACGGTTTTACGTGGGTTAGGTTCAGAATGGCCACGATAACAGCCAAGAAATTAACGCTGCTTATCAGACTAAGTATCTAATATGCGTTTGAATCGACATCGCACAAACGCAACTAAAAGAGCTTCATTTCATTGTTTAGTTCCAGCAGATGCATGTGATGACTTGAAAACAAACCCTGACATAAAGCAGATATTCGCATTACTCTCTGTATTTAGGCAACAGTCATACAGACAAGCATACTTGCGAAAGGCTGAAGGTTATTATGCCTGAATATTCCACGACATAACCGACCAATGTTTTTTCGCGTCCTAAATGCTAATTAAACCTTTTACCCAGGACTAACATCGACCGATTATTTTCCGTTTCTTGCACAGAATAAAATGGAAACCGAATTTCATATATCTCAAACTTTTGGTGTCATTTTGCAGCCTAAGACTTATTCGCTAACACTCATGCATAAAAATCTGGCAGTACAGAATACATTGTTAACTGCTGCTGTGTCCGTAATGGTCAGCTAGCCTGGGTGTGATGGTTATAATTCTCGAGCCTGTCCTTGTATCGTTTTCATACCTAATATGTTTGCCTTATTTCTGGTGCGAAACATGTTGAGTGCCCAAGCAATTCGCAGTATTCCCGTGATCCTGGTCGCATCAGCATTCACTAACCGTAGGCCAACGGACACCATGTGTACAATTTTGGAATAAGTAAAAACCACATTTGGTTTGATGAATTTATCATTACGGATTGCGAAAAGTTTATAAATTAGTTTGGAAAAAATGTGTTATTGCGTTATTATCCTTGCAATTTAGTTGCCTAAAATATAGAAGAACGTATTAATAATGAAAATAGTGACTATAAAGTCAACGGTGAAAAGCCAACCAAATACACGTGTATCACAACACATTATTGGGGCTTGTAGTTCATATGATCTTGCACAACAGACATAAAATGTGGGTCACGAAGCAAAACCTGTATAGTATTTATGCGCGAAATATTACGCTGTGTTTATTTTTGCGCCATGTGAAAGGTTGACTACACACACGGGCTCTCTTGAGTGTTTTGCGTTAAAATGCCGCGAATCGCTCGGACAAAAGGTTTCGGAATAACCAGACACACTGTGCATTTTCCACTGTTAATACAACTATCAAGGTACTGCTCACCGTATAGCTCTTGGCACGTAGCTATATTGTAAAGGATAGGACATAGCTTAAGCCTCATTCGTAGAATACATAAATGTGTTTAACTAAAGCAGGGAACCTCAAGTATGGTCTGTTGGTTATGTTGCATATGACAGACACTCGGATCTATTGATGACTGTTTTTTGAGGGGGAATGTACCCGTTCAGTAATCCTACGTACATATGCATTTTGCATGATATACCTACAAGTATGTATTTATGTATGTTTTTATGCATGGATGTCTGCATGTATGCACGTATGCAGGTATATATATTTATATATCAATCAAATATGACCGCTCTGAATATCAGAGTGTTTGCTCTGTGTGATAAAACGCAATGTTCAGAGTTAAGTATTTACATATGTATAGGAAGGAATCCAACGTACCAGAGCAACCAGGCCCTCCATATGAACAGTCGTCTATCGAATGATCCGTCAATTAGAATGAAACAATATCGCAAATAAATTAAATTACTGTCGGCAAGCTTTGGATGTACGCGTGGCAATCTTAATAACCAGTTTGATGTGTGCCTATATTTAGTAAATAGTTAAGTGCACCCCGGTTCTTGAGATACCAAAGCAATTGTCTGGAGCATTCATAAATGAAATGTGTAGGGTTTTGGGGACTTAATTCTGAGTATCCCGGTGTTTCCCGCCTGATTTTTCAATACGTAAATACTAAAAGATATTGGACAACCAACTGAAAGTGCAGGACGTCTGCTTCCGAAAATGTGTAAAATACATCAAGGCAGCAAGACAATATTGAACCGTACTGATCAGCCTCTGACGGCCTATCTAACCTTAATAGGGATAAATATATAGGGCACTGAAAAAAATTGAAGTTCCTCGACCAAGAAACATAGTTTTGTAAGAAAAAAATCAGGCTGGGTGAACAGTATGTTTGATATTGTCACTAACATTCACAAAAACCAAAGTTTGAAAATGCTATTTTTCTCTGCAAATCCTGTCACTTGAAGCGTTATTTGCCAAATGTGCGTGGTTATATTTTATGCTTGGCGAAAAAGCTTGACGAAATTTGTAATTGTTATGAAATCCATCGAACTCACCTTCACATCGAAATTTGCCATGTGATTTACATTCGACTGGAAGGTTTTGTGGTATCAACATGATTTATTGGGTTGAGGTTTTGTATGACGGTCAGTAAAATTTATTCAGCATGACATATGGCTGACCGGGTTTTATTTGAATATTTTCAATTTATTTATCCCTAGTATTCGTTTACTCTACTCAGGTTTTTTTCACATTCGGTAGGCTTTGCACTTTTTTAACGCCCTGCCTCTGTAAATGCCTGAGCTGCCAGGTAGATATAACTGCTTGATGGGTATTATTCGAAACCGATACCCCAATATCTTTGATATTCGTTGTTGTGTTTTTTCCAGATTTCTCGCTTTTGCTATTCCGGCAACTCATTTGGGACTTACTACTCAAATTAGATTTTACCTCAAATTATGAACGAAAAAGTTGCACGCTGAACTCACGTTTACAGATGCTCATTTTTTGAGCTGAAATTTCAATATAGTTAACATTGATATCTCATCCGTTCAAGAGTTCATTTGCGCACCCGGTGCGCGTTTTTTTGTTACGCATTTCTAACACAACCCTTGACACCATTGCAATCAGAACAGTTATTAATTCCCAAAAACACGCGGTACATGGTCATGTATATTTCCAAAGACGCTCTAATACGGGGTCCCATTAG
>NW_008752376.1:56221-57033 GCF_000715545.1 Opisthorchis viverrini
CTAATCTTAATGGCCTCGTGGAGACCATACTGTTGAGGCAAACAAGTGGCATTGACGTCGATTAATGTGCCAAAACATTCAACATGTTAGCTTAAATGGACGAGGGAAATCAACGAGCCCCGTGGATAGTCAGAAATTTGCAAATCACTTTTTCAGCATATGTTTGCTGCCGTCTCGGCTGACTTCCACCAAAACTTGGCTCATGTTAACAGCTTTCGAGAAAACTTGAGTTAACTTCACGTCCTTATTCGGCGGAGGGAAGTAAAAGTGCCCTCGATTTAATTAAATAATAAGGTTCACCCATTTTGGTCACCCATTCAATTGTCCAGATTACATGGGACGCTAGATATTTGCACTCGAACGCCTACCACATGCCAGCTAAACAGCCGGTGGAATGCCTTTACTGCAGGTTAAGAGCTGCTCCTAAACCCACATGAGAAGCTGAATTGAAAAGTGTCATCCTCCTCAGGATTGCTGGGTGCCCACAGGACTGTTTTTCAAGACACAAGCGTATGCGCCTTTCTGAGCGCCCTTTGTCTAACAACTGGGCTGGCTGAGTCGAGAAAACTCTCAGGATCAATACGACAGATGGAATCTTTCTCAACTGCACACATCATTTAGTTCCAGCTATATTCCAAACCGCTGTATGACCACAGATCAAGGTCAGGTAAACCACTTTCATAAACTTAACACGAGTAGTCTACCGCATACACCGGCATGACGATTGACGTGTCGATGCTGCCTAACAGTAAGACAACACACCTTGTCTCTCCGTAATCTTTATTACTGACATCAACGATGAGCACAATGGG
>NW_008752376.1:61623-66010 GCF_000715545.1 Opisthorchis viverrini
GCGAGTGATTTACGGATCAATGTTTTATACGCGCCAAGGCAAATACTGTCCCTTGCATCTCAGTCTGACAGGCTACGTTTGTCCTTTTGTTACCACTAACATCCTTGGAGTTATTCACAGGTGTGCTCTACTGTTGAGCTTTTTCCCTCTTGCTCAACGACACCTCTGCAAACATCGGCTTATTGGATAGAAACGGATTAGTTACCGTTGTTGCGAATAAGCACGTTTGTTGACCACGTTTTGCATATGAAAGACCGTCATTTGCCGGAGCGAGTGCTGTTTACCTTGCCCAATTAAGCAACGCGAAAGATAGAAAGGCGGCCAAGCAAACTAAATATCAAGATTAGTGTAGAATCACGCAATATTTAATGCTCAAAATGGTACAAAGTTCATATCCCATAACCTGTTGGTGAAGAAGATTTATTGTTCATTATGACAATACAGCAAATAAAACGCCTGCTTTTATAATGTGGAACATGTTGACTGAATCAAAAATTCGTCATTTTGGAAATAGTTTCCGTCGCAAAGTTTGAGAACGACTTGTCCAGAAAAAAGTTTAATATACGGGAAATGCTCGTTGACTCTCCGCATTGTGCAAAATATGAAGCAAACTTTGATCGATATTTACAAAACGTGAATATGCAAATTAATTGAACCGATCGCTCTCCTCGAGTTGGTTTTACTTAACGAATACGTCACAATGTCGGCAAATCAAGTTTTTGTGAACAGCAGTTTTTTGAGTTCGTTTGCATTTTACGCAGTAAGCATCATTTCAGCCCAGTAGTAAATGTTTTTAATATTATGTGGCCCCATTATTCCGCTAGTTTTTACACTTTCA
This sequence comes from Opisthorchis viverrini, assembly GCF_000715545.1. NCBI lineage: Eukaryota > Metazoa > Platyhelminthes > Trematoda > Opisthorchiida > Opisthorchiidae > Opisthorchis > Opisthorchis viverrini. Next base: position 62,462 of record NW_008752376.1, read on the forward strand.
CACCCTTTGACACAAGTGCGACATTGATGTTTGGTGAAAACATCAAATTTTAATTACCATATACTTCGAAGCATCCACCTATTTTGAATAGCATACAAAGAAAAATTTTTGCTTCAGTTTGTTAGATTGCGTGAGTGGCATACTATACACGGTATACTTGTTCATACTTTACAGTTTTAAAAGACTAGACTAAATTGCTATCTTTTTATACAAACGAGAATATTATTGTATCAAAATTTCTCCAAAAACAGGAACTATTTTCTGCGTATCCGGCGGATCTTCTTGTTACAGTGGCACATTTTGAAGCAACTTAATGGCTGCGCACACAGTGTTTCCTACACTCTCAATGGATGCATTCTAATATTGTTATTAAGGGAGGCTTTTCGGAGAGAAGGTGAGAATTAATCACAATTTTGGTCAAAGTAGCGGATATAGTTCATCCTCTAGCAACAGCTGTCGACTGTTACTTGGGTTGCCTGCATTTTAAGAAACATAACAAAAACCTACCCGTTCACCGATAAAAATATTAATGATTTTGAACTAGCTTACGTTTGCCACGATAACCACCAGATTTGCTGTGGAATACCTCTTCCATTACGGTCAATTTGATCGTATAAACAAGTGAGCTCAGGCTTACACATTCATGTGCACGAATCATTCAAAGCTACTAACGTAGACAATCAGGACCACCGTATTTGCAATTTTCTGTGATAGATGAACGCAAAGGAAAATTGCAGTAATTAGTGGACAAGATAGTGGATGATTTAGTATGTTTCCCGTGTACAGAAAATTTAAAAGTAAAAATAAATAAATAAATAACGCTTAAATAAATAGGGTGTAAATAAATAATGTGGAATTAAGTATAACTAAATATAATTTATTTAACCCCCTATCTACCACTGACTAATTAATTGTCTCACCAGAGGGGGAAAAATTTACGCTAATCAAAATTGTTTTTGCAAAAGTTACTTTTAAACTACAGGACTTCTGTATATTCCTTCACATGACGGTTCGCCATCCAAATAAAAAAATGCACACTGCTGAATGAAGCGCCGTCGCATTTTCAACCGAATTGAAACTGCGTAAAGGTACATGCCTTGGGAAAATGATATCAAAGAACACTATTTTCAGCTATGCATCAGAGTGGAAACCCTCCTCGGCTCATGCGCACTTTCCGGTCAGGATGAATTCGGTGAAACACATGAAGAAATTGTCTTGAGTGAAAGTGGGTTATGTCGTTTGCGTTTCACATCTTACCGTAAGTTTTGTTATTGCTAAGAGTTTATATTTAATACACTAAACTTAAGGCATGGCTGCTTAGCCTAGTGAAATCTCCGATAGAAATTCATGTCTATACTGCGGCCATCTTAACGAAAATTCGGGTCTTACATTTCTTAATCAAGCAGTGGACGATGAATTGTGTCGAACGGTAAAATACATCGTTCGCAAACGAAATCTGCTTAGAGGCAAACCGTTCACATTTTTCATTAATCTTACAAGGTCTTGTATGTTGCTGTGCAAAGGGTATCCAATGAGGACAGCGTACTCAATAAAGAAAAAATCTGAACAAGCGCAAATGCCACCAGAACGGCTCGTCGTTAATTTAGGCCCTTATCTAGTAAGTCCTAGCTACCAGAAACACATTACTATTCAAATACTGTGGAAGAAGAATTTGGCGCGCGCCAAATACCTTACCTTGGCACCGGTCTCTTCCAACTGATCTGCACCGTTCTTGTAAAGTCCCGTAAGAAGAGAGTTAAGTCAGGACAGGCATTTTTCGATAAAGGTTATCTGAATTTATGACGCTTTATTTTCCTATGTGTGGGTGTTAATAGAATTATTTCCCATTTAACATTTCAAAGTGCACAGCTGACTATAGGCCAGTAGTATAAAGAATTCGTCTTGTGTCTGTCAAGCATCTGGAGCTTGGATGCAACTAAAAGGTTATTTGCAATCACAAAATTGTGGTCGCTAAATAGTCCTGTGTCAACCTTCACTGGTAATAGAACATATACAGTGTAGGAACCAATAAAACTTGAAAACACTGTAGATNGGTACATGGTCATGTATATTTCCAAAGACGCTCTAATACGGGGTCCCATTAGCCACTTGTGAATTACTTTGGGCTGTATTTTTTTATTTTCCCAAATTCTCAAAGCTCCGCAACCAGGTTGAAACGTCAACGGTAAATATATAGGATCCGGAGACTGAATTTTTAGATGGTGGTCAGGAAAAAACATCATTTGAGGGAGACAAAATGCAGTATGCGAAGTCTTGCATTTAGTTTTCATACTGAAATACTTGTGGAGAGGCTTTGATGATCTTGGCAGGAAAACGTCATATGGTCAGTCGAAACTCGGACCATCACTTGTCTCATTCTGTCTTCCAACCGGCTATTGCTATCAAAATAGTGATTACGCAATAGCCAAGTCAAAGTTTAAGCAGATACAAACTCTGGAAAATAGCCCGTTTTTGCCGTTCTGAATGGTTCGCTCACGCGTGGTGTCAACCATTCCCGGGCACATTGCTTTGACGCTCCATTAGAAAGTGAAATCTTATCTTTGCCATGCCTTGACACCATTGCATTCAGAACAGTTATTAATTCCCAAAAACACGCGGTACATGGTCATGTATATTTCCAAAGACGCTCTAATACGGGGTCCCATTAGCCACTTGTGAATTACTTTGGGCTGTATTTTTTTATTTTCCCAAATTCTCAAAGCTCCGCAACCAGGTTGAAACGTCAACGGTAAATATATAGGATCCGGAGACTGAATTTTTAGATGGTGGTCAGGAAAAAACATCATTTGAGGGAGACAAAATGCAGTATGCGAAGTCTTGCATTTAGTTTTCATACTGAAATACTTGTGGAGAGGCTTTGATGATCTTGGCAGGAAAACGTCATATGGTCAGTCGAAACTCGGACCATCACTTGTCTCATCATGTCTTCCAACCGGCTATTGCTATCAAAATAGTGATTACGCAATAGCCAAGTCAAAGTTTAAGCAGATACAAACTCTGGAAAATAGCCCGTTTTTGCCGTTCTGAATGGTTCGCTCACGCGTGGTGTCAACCATTCCCGGGCACATTGCTTTGACGCTCCATTAGAAAGTGAAATCTTATCTTTGCCATGCTTGCTGTTTCAGTTAATTAAAATCTACGGTGTTTCATAAGGATTGGTAAAACAGAAAATGAAATGGATCAGAAAAACCGGAACTATCTTAGAACCTTTCAGTGAAATTAACATCCGTGGGATTTACCACAAATGCTACGTACGACAATATTTAACCGCAAATTATTTGTACATAATTTGGCAACATGTTCATGATCTACTTTTGACTACACAAGATGAGATTTTTTCTGCTTCAACCATTTACTGGTATCCGTGGTTTGACAGGTTCAGCGCAGGATGCATGTTCACAACCCCATTAAACTAAATGACCTTTTTATTGCCAGTTAATATGCGTTAGGTTTTGGTGACTGCTAGATTTTTACATCGCTCTTTAGGTGTGAAATTGGCGCTTAAATCTAATGTGAAGCAGAGACTGG
>NW_008752376.1:79596-80780 GCF_000715545.1 Opisthorchis viverrini
ATAGCTCACATTTACATTCTGTGTAGTCTTCGTGCGTACACCTACCTAAAATTAAAAAATATAACTTTGCACTATTATTAATGGTTTTCCGGTCAAAATCCCATAAACTGGGCTCTCAGATAAGTAGAAAATATCTTTTAACCAACCAAAGAACAAATTATTACTAATAACTTATATTAGGCCCTATACAGTGTTGCTCACTCTCCATAATACCTTGGCAACAGCCGTGTTGGCGTGACCACCACTGCACTTGTCTGAAACGATTTGGACAACTAGATGTGTTCTAACCATACCCAAAAAACAGTAATTTTTCAATGTAGCAAAAATTATTTTGTGGCGTTCTGGATTGCTGTGTGCTGTTACTAATTTTAAACGCTCGGGGGAGATAAGGAACTGAGATTTTTCTCGGATATTTAGCTGCTTTATGAATCAAGGTCTACAAGTATGCTTAAGAGGATAAAAACGTGGCTTTCTTAAACTAGAAATTAAAAAGTCGTCATTTAAAATTTGACACCTCTTACTCAGGCACACATTCAACAACCCTCTTGAAATCTCTGGAAAATATATACAAATGTTATTAAAAATCAATATGTTCGAGGAGATTATATTTCAGACTAGTTAACTCAAATAATACTTTTCTACTTTTACCAACGGTAATTTCTAACCAATAATAGAAATATTCTTGGAAATCTTCACGAATGACTTATGGTAAGAACTACTCGTAGAACTGAACTTATTGATCAACTAAATTGCTGCATAACTCATGTAGAACATTTTGCGCAATTTTGCATAACAAAATATGGTGCCTTGATAATTCAGTTGAAGGCAGGCTATCGTAAGCTTTGAAGGCGGCGAATGCACGATTTTATAGGGAACCAGCTTATTGAGCAGTGTAGTAGCATATTGATTTATTGGAGAACTAGTTACACTTACTCACCAGCAAACATACTGGTACAAAACTTTTCATATTTCGATATTTTTATTCAAGGTCATTCCACATTGGTGCTTTGAAATCGTTTGCGAACTTTCAGAATATTCTCAGCCGAATGTGTTTATTGTCTTTAGCGTTGCCTTTGATTTGATCGCCTGGCTTCCGCATTTACCGGACGCGTCGTTTTCACGCTCGTTCTCATAGGAAATAAAAAGTACAAATTGTGTTCTCATTAACTTAACTAATCATACAC
>NW_008752377.1:0-50382 GCF_000715545.1 Opisthorchis viverrini
TGTGAACCCGAATCCAGTTGTGACTCGTTGACTCAATTATGCGTACCACTATTATGGTTCTAATTGTCGCCTTTCATCATTCCATTACTCGATTACAAGATATCCCTTTTTCTACCTGAACGAATAAAGCATCAGGTTACGAACCGGACGTTCCGTGGTATGAACCCAACCTCAGCACCCTGACATCCCTGTACAGCCTTGGGCAAACTAACCGCAGCCTCTTTCTGTTGGCACTGCAGCTAGGCAGCAAAAGATGCTACAAGTGAACGATTTTTCGACTTCAAATTATCCATCATGCAGGGAGTTCGTTTCATCTTTAAATCGGACGGGCTTTTGATAGACCACTATCAAACGGAATTAGTTACGCTCACTTCTCACTCCCTGCGTTTAAGCTGATTTAGGTATCTCTTCAGCCCCCAACACAAACCAAACCATTCGCAACAATTTCGACAGTCCGGTCGTTTACCCCAACAACTCTGAATATGCATTACTATTGATCGACCAGGATTCCGGGCCGAACTCGCTTTGTGTTGCGCACTCCACAGATTCGGGTTATCAGCTGTGCGCAAAACATGCTCCAGCACTGACGTGTTGGACATATAATTTGAAAAGTTTATAACGCATTCACGTTTCGAATCAAAGTATGCGCGCCTGCAAATATGGACTTATAGAATATCACTTCCGTCTTACCTAATGGGTTTGGGGGACTCCATCCCCAAATAATATCACACCATTCAATCAGAACATTACACAAGTTTTTCAGATCACGATGCTTTCAAATTTACTTCGCGTTGCCTTTCCTATAAAGGTGCTTCGCGGTTTTTAAGGCCTGGTCCCTAGGAAAGGTGAATCATCAAGGTGTAATAAACTACTCATCGTCTAGCCTAAAATTCTTCTATGGCCCACAGCCGGTCTCGCCCTTTCTGGGGATCATCAGGTAAACTCAGTCGGGTGTTTTGGAAAGTGTGTCTCACCTCCGGATGATTGGTATAAAAGACTCACTCTCCTTGCTTACTCTTTTTGGTTGGATGACAACCTTCCCGCTTTATTTTATTTAGTTCTATATCTACGATGAGATAGTTGACGATGAATTCTTGCTGTACGACCACACCTTTCACGCTAAACTTACACAACCTTGAGTGGGATACATGATTTCAAAAGTGCCTCACTCTTTGTCTTTTTTTAGCATTCCACCAGTGATTGAAGGACAATTTGGCTACCAGTCGGTTCCATCAATTCATCTTTCACGTATTTTAGAACCTCTCTCTGGTCGACTGAAACGTCCGTGACAACATGTTCACTCTGACTGTTCATGATTAACACATGGGCAAACACAACATGAAGACTGAAGAACAAGAGCCAAAGCAATGCAAATCATGGACGGCATTCCAAGTTTTCACGGACCTTGGTTTAGCTCACTCTAAACCAAACACTTGAAAACCGTTTTCAATTATAAAATGCAGTTTTCTTTGCTGGAACTTAGAGAGTAAAGTGGGTAAGTTTTTTCCTCCACACAAATATCTGTGCTTGTTAACAGGTGAACTAAACTAGCCAAAAGGGACAATATAGCCGCAAGTTTGACATACTGTGTTTTAGATTAGATGCTCACCCTCAGTCAGAAAGTTGGTCAATTCCAGACCCTCGTTTTTTTCTTTCACAAAACATTTCAATGATACGACTTCACAGGCAATTTAGTCTTTGAAATATCGTTCACTAACAACAACTGGCTATTGAATCTTCAACATATTGTGCACCCGACCCCAGTTGTAAATAGTTGACTAATGTATGTGTATCATTTCTATAAAATACCTTTTTTATCTTTGTTCCTTTATTCGATCCCAAGCTATCCCATTTTCTAACTGCTTCCGTTCAGGATTGAACACCCTGGAAGTGTCCCTGCAATCGTGCCTCTCTTTCTCTTGGCACTGCAGCTCGGAACCGAAAAAAGCTGCAGCTGATTGAATTTTCCACTCCAGATTATTCAGGAAGCAAGGTGTTTAATTCATTTTCAAATCAAACGTGCTTTCGATAGACCACTATGGAACTAATTTAATTGCGCTCACCTACAACTTCTAAGGGTAAGCTGTTTTAGGTATCACTTCCGCCTATACAAACCAAACCATACGCAACAACTTCGACAACCAGCTCGCTTACCCGTGTTTAAAAAGGAATTACCATTGACCGACCCCGATTCCCCGCTAAACTCGTTTTATGTTGTGCACTCGACAGACTCGGGTTGTTCAGCCATGCGTAAAACATGCTGCAGCACTTAGGTGTTTGGTCTGGAACATATAATTTAAAAACTTTCTAACCGCTTTATATCTCGAATCAAAGTATGCGCACTTGCAAATTTTGACAGAGTCGGTTTCCAGGACTCCATCTCCGCACTACCACCGAAATATTACATAAACCTTGGAGATCATAATGCTTTCAAATTCATTTTGCACAGCTTTTCCTCTAAACACGACCGGCTTCGCACTCCTTGGGGCTCGGCAGGTACACTCGGTGTGGTTTTCTGAAAATTCTCCCACCCCAGGATGGTTAGTATAAAAGGCTCGTTCTCCTTGTTCGCCACTTTTAATTAGGCGACAATATTCCCGCTTTATTATATTTACTTCGATACCTACCATGAGGTATTTGACGATGAAATTGGGGAAACACTCATGTTCGTCATTGTCTTCTTGTTGTACGACCACACACGTCACGCTACAAATTACATCAACTTGAGTGGGATTCATGTTTTTATCGGTGCCTCACGGCTTGTGTTTTTCTTGGGCATGTCCATCAGTAATTGATGGATATTCTGGCTACCCGTCGGTTACACAAAGTCATCTTTCACGTATTTTCGAACCGTTCTCTTGTCCACTGAAGCATACGTGCAGAAAGGCCCACTGTGATTGTCCATGACAAACATGGGCCATCACGAAAGGAGGACCGGTGGATAAGGAATGAAGCAATGCAAATCATTGAGGGTATTCCAAGTTTCCGAAGACTATGGTTGAGCTCAGTCTAAACCAATTAGTTGAGAACTATTTGCAATTATAAATAAAAGCTCGCTTGGCTGGAACTTGGAGATTTAATTAGATATGTACTTTACCCCACAAGAATATCTGCACGTTTTCAAAAGCAAAATAAACTAGCCAAAGAGGACATTCAAGCCGCAAGTGTGGCATATTTTGCTTCAGATTAGTAGCTCACTCGCGGTCAGAAACGTGATCGACTCGTTAGATTTTCCACAGAACATTTCAATGATACGAATTCAATCTAAACTTTGAAACACTGCGCTAAAGCGACATCCGCTGCAATCACCCGTGATTTAAGGTACTGTTGCGATGATTTGCAAGAAAAACTCATGAAAGCTATTCATGGTGCTAATGATTTGGTCATACGCGACACGAAATTTACTTTAAATATTTAGAGATAGCTGCGAAATCAGCCAACTAAATTTCAGGCAACTACCCCAGAACCATTCTGCTATCAGCTAACCAACGCAGGGTGGTTCAAACATCAAGATGAAATTCAGTACTGCGGCATACAAATTAAGTGCTTTCTGCATGTATGAATTAGCGGAGCTTTGACTGCACGGACAACGCAATGGTTGACCCAAAAGCCGCTTAGGACTCAGACCATCATTCTGCTTAGTAAACGGTGGGTGACTGTGAGCAATCTATTCACCTCCAAAACAAAAAGTTAATTGAAAATGTTCATTTCATATTGGTGTGAAGTTACTCAGGTGCCCAAGAAAGTCATCAAAATTACCGTTTCTAAATAAAACACACTGGTAGCCCCTAAAGCGAATCTCTAGCTGCACACTATATTAACTGCTCCAACGTGATCTCAAAATCAATACATGTAATTCGTGAATCCAGATATTCTGGCACAAAGATGCCTTAAGTAATTCCTTGCACATTCTGCTTCAATCTGACGTCTTTCAGCCTTTCCACAAGCACTGTACGAAGGTCCATACTTGCAACATCAGCACGCTTACAGTTGAAGAGAATAGAAAGTGATCTAACGGTCAAATTCACAAATGCTCTTCAGTGCGAAACTCAAAGACAGATGAATTGACTGCCCCTACCTTGCAATTTAGCTGTTACACACGATTTCCAGGTCACAGTTATTATACAAGCACTGTGAGAATATCCATAAATGCAGCGTTTGAACGCTCGCCTTCACACAGAACAAAAATTGATCTTAATGTCAAATCCACAGGTGAGAACCTAAAAGACATATGCCAACCACCGACACCGCACAGTCCGGATGCTACGCACGATTTGCAATTTGATAAAATACCCGTCAAAAGTCATTAGCCACCGAATGCTCAAGACACCCGTTGGCCAGTGTAGTAGGCGTGCATTGGTGTCACTAAGACAAGTCGTTATTTCACGAGTAGGAATCGCGGTTGAATTCATACATAACGTGGAACATAAGTGGCACTAAAAAATATTCTGCTTAATTTCTCTTATTGTGTCTGATATTAAACTGAGACTAAAAGCAAAGGAATAAACCAGGGGAGTTCAGCAACAAAACGCTCAACACGGAGTTCAGTAATCTACACAGACAAAGGTGTTTAGTCTCCGTGGAGGTAAAATCACTTCGCGTTTGTTCATGCGGTTAGGCGTGCAAGGATATTCATCTAAAAAGTCACATCTACTCAGTGAGGGCACCATAAAAAGCATTGAAGCTTACGTTGCTCAGAACAAAAATTAAACCATTTATCAAACGAAGTAATTTGCATTTATGACTTGCCAAGTGAAATGGTGGTTTTAGTTTAATTCCAAAAGTTATCAGTCCTGAGTGATGGCATGCACATTAAGTTTGAATTGAATCACAAGCTCACATATTTTGGTGATATGTCCGACACACAGTGGACCATTGTTTCGCGTGGCATCTTCAGCATGCATGATATAGATGACGTCTTGCACCTGGGTTTGCAATATGATGGGGTTTGTAGCAACTGTAGAGCAAAAACCCTTAAACCACAAAAAATAGCTTTCATATTTTCCATGTAAATAGTTCCATTTTGGAAGATAACTGATCTGTGGCGTGCCTTAGAAATAAAGCTATGTAACTTACACAAAGGACTGAGCAAGACTTGACGCACTTTGTAACTTGTTTGACACGGTTCTGACATACTTTTCGCCACAGATGTATATTTCGGTGCATGAAATAATCTTCTGATATTTTGTGACCAAATCAGCAAAACTGGTGATACCCTGTGAAAGAAATATAAAGAAGGCGTTACACCATGCAAATGCAGTTCCACACATAGTATTAGCCGAACAAACGCATCGGGGTATTGTTTACATCCAAGCATCCAATAGTGTGGATATTGTGAAGGAAGTGTTTTTCTTTGAACGCGTGGTTTTTTTGCTTAGTTTTGAAAGATATTCATTTACCTTGAACATTTTACGGTGCATGACATCTTGGTTCTTCGTTAAATGTCTCTTCTCAGCTCACTACAATTTTTAGTAAATGATATGATTTCTTGCATCTCCAAAGAAGACCATGATTTCTTCAAAATGCGGTAACAGATGCAGTTGAAGTGAAGCCTAAGCGGCAAACATCCCAGGTGTGAGGGAGAACAAACACTTCTAAAATATCCTCATGTTCATTGGAAAAGCTGCTTACTGGATAGACTCCTGGCTACACCTATCTCGTGGTGTACTGATTGTACACATTTTGAATAATTTAGTAGATGTAATGGTAAACTATGACAACACAGGCCATTTTATTCTCCTGTTTTGTAGAAACAATTCCCAAAGAGAACCTAGGAAAATATTAGCCATCAGAAGTTTCCGCAATCTTCTGCATACGTCGGAAGACGAGAATAATACTTACCGTTTACAAAGACATTTTCACCTACTATTCACGTACTACGTGTAAATAGTGAGTGTAATGTTGTGAAATAATTCAGGGCAAAGCGTCTTGGACGCCTCTTGGTATCAGTAAAGTGGAAGGCGGCTGAAATGAAAAGCTTCCAGAAGTGATATCATTTTATTTCGTAAACTAACCAACCCGAATCTGGAAATGATCGACTCTGATCCCTTCCATTGGCGTCCGGAAGATAATAAAACTGTCCAATACCAGGAATGAATATTGACTCCGTGTTTTAAAATCAGAAAGCATGAAAATGCACGAAATCGCACTTTTCCGTCAAAAATTTTAGCCCGGCGGTAGTGACCCCAGACAGGTGAGACAAAAAAATCCATAAAGTCGTTTTAAGCTGCATCTGATTAAATAAGCATAAGTATTTCTCAAGTGCGTAATGGACCCCTTACCTAGAATTTCTTTAGTTAGGAATATTAATTGTCAGTCAATGCACTTCCGCTCGTAAATTCCGATTAGTCATAAAACAAATGATTTAATAACTCCGCCTGATTAATCAACACCATCAAGAACCTTTTCCAGATGTATGACCAGCATCTTCGAAACAACTAATTCTTAGTACAGGAATGTTCCTGCTTGGGCGATTAATGCTGAACCGGANATTACATTACATATATTACATAATCACCCTGATATCTGGGATAAAACTGCAGGTTTTCAGAAGTATTCTTCAACATGTTCTTCTGAAAAACGTCAATCCAATCTGCACTTTAGAATTGATTCGCAATCTAGCAAAGTTGAGATTGAGATAGGTGATGGTGGCCTCGTACGTTGACAATCATCTGATTCGATATCCTTCGGGAGAAATTCAAGTTCACCAAGTTTATTGCGCTAAAATTTCTTCCCAATTCCACGTGACATTCATGCGCGAATTCAGACGCACTAATTAATTACGTCAGAAGTTTGCTGGTCAAAATTACGAGAAGATCTCAACGCTGCTGTTAAAATGGAAGAGTTATGATTTTTGCACTGACAAGTCTAGTACTTCGCGTTTGTCCGGTTTTCAGAACCGCATACTTGAAAATCCAGATGAGTACCTTTCATCTCAAGGAATGACGCGTATCATACCTGGCATCGTCTATTACATCCAACCAAATTTTGATAACGTTTGAGCTGGTGTAAAGATCTGATTGCACACAGCTTGTACGCAGCAAACCCAGGATTTGACTAGCAATGCGGTTAATGGTGCCTCATTACCATCTGAGCTGTGCTCATTTGCCCAGGACAAAAACTAATAAAATCACTTCGTTTTTTACAAACAAATCCAAATGTTCTTCATCTTTAATCAAGCCGGATTAGAATTCGTGCACCAAGTCTGCATACGTGTTTTTTCTACGTGTCCAATCTTTCCAGACCAATGTAGTTTGTTCATGGTCACACCACTTTCGTTTGAACGATCGTCTTCCTGTTCTGCCGTAATTAATTATTCCGGTGAGTTCACACCAAAGAGAAGCACTGAACTTGAGTTTGGCTCTTATTAGAGCTCATCAGCGGTGCATATCCAATGACCGTGTTGGGTTTGAACCCCGAACATCTGACATGCGAGGCGAGCGTGCAACCACTACTCCACCAACGCTGGCTAATGTTTTGTATGTGTAAGACTTCTTTATCGACCTGCCCGAAATAACAAGCTTATATCATAGCAGTGGGACACCCCAGCGTGACAAAACAAAAGAGGTGCATGTAAGCCACATGCTCAGATTCCAAACGACCTGTTCTGGTTGTATGGCGACGCAATTCCGGATAAAGGGAGGAGGCTGGTGAATCGAACGAGGTTATCCTGGGGTCAAAAATAGACTGATATAACTTTGTTACTTTCAAATGAAATCTGCAGGTGGACAAATTCCTAATCGATTTTTGTATTCGCACCATTGAAGACCAAACAGCTGACGGCAAGAGTTTCAGCCGATTCTGGATCTGGTTATTGGGTTGTACGATGAAGGTCGTAGAATTCAAATAGTGAGTTTACAGCTTATGCAAGAAGAAATGGGAGTTCAGTTTGCTTTGTTATCTCAGGACTTAACTCACTCTTCACTGAAACAATCTTCAGAAAAGTTCTTCATTTTTGGATTTTAGGTTATCACTTTTGATTTAAACAATAAACACAAGCGAAATACCGAAGGAAATAGTCGAAACGTTAGAGCGAAAATTGCAAACCCGGCAAAATAAGGGAAGCTGCTCTAAGAAAGAAGCTTCTAGAGACAGGAAAGAATATTTGTCACCAACAAGCAGCGTGAGGGAACAGTAAGAAGACACAACCAAGATATTTGTATAAAAATGAGAAGTAAATCGAAATACGTTAAAAACGGTAAAAAATAATGAAGAATTTAAGAGGAAAATATCAAAGCGGACAGAATTCGAACCGGGAAATTGGGAAGAAAATGCAAACTGTTGCAGGAAAAACGGAGGAATGGTGAAGCAAAAGTTGCATATCTGGCGAAATAAGAAGGACTGCGCAAGAAAACATAGACAATGAAGGAAAATGAGGAAAGCAAACAAAATAAGAAAATTATCGGAAACGGAAAACCGCAAGATCAGCCTGAGACGAACAAGAGCAAAATAACAAACATTCCATCTATCAGTCCTATACATACATCGTTCGGCGAACAAAGTTCAATTCAATTGGGTTTCTTTGCAAACGAACGGCTGCGATCACCTGAAATGGCGCTAGAGGCTAGTATTCGAAAACCCAAAATTTTAGCGCTCATTTCAAATGTTCAGAACACCCCTCACAATCTGTATTTAGCCATTTGAGCACGCAGGATTTGCGTGCAAATTAGAAATGGTTCAGCCTAACTGTGCGTCTCAAAATAACGATCACACACAGACACACATACACTCACAAGGTCCTCCGAGAGTCTGAGAGCAGGTCATTGCCGCGCACACGTGGCAGCCCAATTTGACCTATCTAACTGACAAGTTTCTCCGAACTCGGTGGGTTACGTTGAGCCTTGGTGAACGGACGGGCACGGGACTGACATAAGGGAAGCAGAAGAAGCGATCAGTGAGAACAAAACGGCGGGTGAGCGAAAAACGTATTGCGCAAACGGACTGCGAGTCCCGGGAATCGAACTCGGATCGACAACTTGGAAGGCTTCTATGATAACCATTACACCAGCCTCGCACATTTGCAAGGGCTCACGAAATCCGTTACCCAATCGTCCCAATCACCCAAGCTCCTTACCACGTCCGGTCATTATTATGTTCGTAGGAAGATGTTTTTTACAGACTAATGAGTATTTTGGACAGCTGTTGATTTTCGATCTTGAGTTGAAAATATCGACAACGGTGATGATTTCACATACCAGTTGTATGCATACGTCGTAGGGGCATGGGAAGTAGGATAAGTCAGGTTTCTATGCCGAAGGTAGGATACAATCCGCTGCATGGACGCGGGGAGCTATTTCGCCAGGATGAAATTATCGGCGTGCTTTGAAATCTTCCTTTCAGCATCAACCAATGGAAATGGGTAGTTAGCCAATATCTTTGATGTAAACTCACTACTGAAAGAATCCTTAGTAATGCAAATTAAACGGGGAAAGAGACGTTTCCAATTGAGGACAAAAATCAGAGGTAATGGTGTTTATCTACCCAAGCGAAATGGTACCTAGCATCAGTAAAGATGATTTTATCCGATTTGCGGCTTGTAAATCGAACCTAATTGAATTATTTATAGAAAAACATCAACTGAACATTTGGGGAATATTGGACAGGGGAACAAAATACTCACATGCATTTTGTTCATAAAAAGTGAATATTTATGTTCTTCTCGAACGCCTCTTCTGAGCCTTCTTGTTTATTCATTCACTATCATTCAAGTATAAACGTAGGCTACGAAGCGATTACACAAATTACCTAATAAATGTTACCTTTCTTTATACGCGTAGCTGACCTATCAATAAACAACATACTACTCGCATACTTCATTAGTATTATCCAACGCTACGCAACGTCCGTTTTTAAAGGTCGTTCCCCTGCCACCTATTTTATAAAATGAAAACGAATGCTTCCGTGAATATTGGCTAGTATTTGTTTCCAAGTTTATAAACAACAGAGGCCGCGATGATGTTGTAAGCGGGGTGCTTGGGTATTAGAACTGACAATGAATTGCGTACCACATGAATCCGAAAAAACGATAAACTTTACAATTACTTTAAATGGTTAGTTGATTGTGTGATGTTCGTTGCCTTCTTCGATGAGAACACTTTTGGATTCAAAAACATCATGGAATGCTGCACATTGCTGAACCTTACTAAAAAGAGCATTGTAATAATTAGCAATAATTAAGTATAAAACAACAGAAACGACAATAAGCACATCAGCTATATCTACTTGAGTGAATTCCAATCAAACAATTTTTAATTTAAACTTAGTCCTCATTATACTGCACAACATTTGGTTCAGCCATCTTCATGCAGATGTTAGCTGAGAATATTCTTTAACATCCATGGAATTTCTACTCAAATATTTACCACGAATAATCATGGAATTACAAGTAAAATTTACTGCCCCAATCACTGCACGCAATCGATTGGATGTCTAAGAGGACATGAGGTTCTTTTCACCTTGATTTATAAGGCATAAAAATATCACATAAAACCACCAAAGGATTTTTAATTGATTCCAGGCAAGTAATTTTGTGCTTTTAAAAGATCAGCTACTCTCAATGGTTCCCCGGGCATCAGCAAAGTTATACATAATCGCCGCATTCAGCATTCGGTGAATTTGACATCTAAAAATTTCATGGGGCCGATAGGAAGATATTACATATCAAGGAAGGTAACGCAGTCGCAGACAAATATATACGCGTTGCATATGAGACCAAGAATGATTATGACAAGCATGATTCATGAGGAAGGACTATCTGAACAGCTACAGTTTTCGTTGAGAGGAGTCCATATTACTCCAAACTTTCAAAAGAATAAGTTTGAAACTGATCAATATGTATATGTGCTTGACGCATTTGTCGAAAAATGTAGCAATGTCAACCTCTGAGGGAAACAGTTGTTAGGCAGAAATTCCACATGGAAATACACTACATTTAAACGAGCTCTATTCCAATACAGTTTGCATCGCCGGAACATTGGCCCATAGGTCATTGTTGACCTAAACGATTGTCCAATTGCGCCTCCGATGCGACCCTCAAGTTTTGATCCTCTTCCGTTTGGTGAGGAGACCTTTATGCATTGACACATCTTTCAACGCCCTCTGAAACGTTCGATACGACGGACCGTCGTAAAACTTTCAGTGATCAGCAGCGACTAACTGCAGTTAAAATAGCCAGCTTTCTATTGATACAAAAACTTCATTTTCCCAAGCGCATTTGTTCATTATAGAGTATACAAATGCGCTCGGGACAATGAAGCAATGGGCACCAGTACGTTTCTACAAAAGCTCACGTCAACCGGTGAACAAAACGATATCCCTGTCATCAAATTTGCTGCTTGGAAACTTACCCACGATTTCGATCAGTATACATTTCCATTAGTAATTATCCAGTAAAAAAATTATCACACCTTCCTCGCGGGCTTTGTCTGTAGTTTATTTTATGCGTGGGTACAAATCATGTCGTTGAACATTGTG
The DNA here is from genome assembly GCF_000715545.1 of Opisthorchis viverrini. Lineage (NCBI taxonomy): Eukaryota > Metazoa > Platyhelminthes > Trematoda > Opisthorchiida > Opisthorchiidae > Opisthorchis > Opisthorchis viverrini. Next base: position 11,473 of record NW_008752377.1, read on the forward strand.
GTCAGCGGAACGTAAGACCAATGAGGATTAAGGTCACAAAAATGTCTCTGTTTGTCATGTATAATGGGGCGTGATTCGTATCCACTAATTTATTCCTATGATTATTTTTCCTCACTCCACCGTGTGAATCATAGATATAAATTATGCCAGCAAAATCAACTTGACAGGATTCGTTTCAAATTGGAAAACGGTGGATGATGTTAACAAGAAAATCACATTTTTCATTCACACAGTTTATGAAACTTGAGGTTAGTTACCTATATTCCGTGTGAGTATCTCATCACAGAACAACATCCATGGCGCTACTGAATGCGTTGTAGCTACGCCGTGATTGCCAGGATTATTTGCTTTGTTTCCAACAACCCATGTGTCTATGCTCACATAACGTAAGCCAAACATTTGTAGTGTAAAAGTTGCAATATTCGGTTTGGCGTGTGTCACAACCACAAAATTTAATTGCACATAATTATCATGCACAGCACCACTGTATATGCTTAGTTCACATGTGTAAACTGCGTTTTCGTTTTATTCGATTGTGTGTTACCGGGAATTACTAGATTTCTCAGATACGCGTTGTGGACTACACGACCGGTGGATGTGCTAAGAAAATGATAGCGCTTGAGTTTGCTACCAAGCAGTTCGGTGCCGAAAATTTTGCAATTTTTTCGGCCAGTCCAATTTTAGAAAACAAGAAAAATCGGTTTATTCAATTTTATGTTGTTTCACTATTTCCGTTCTCTATCCGCACCATTAAGGAACCTTGAATGGGATGTTAGGTCGACGTTTACAAAATTTACCTTTGATGATTCATGGTTCAACTGGCTCACAAATAAAAAAAACGCAAGCGCAATATTTGACCTTTTAAATCTTGGAATACCTTTACTTTCCCCCTAATGTTATAACCATTTTTCCCTCTTTTATCAATTGAAATCGGATTAGCGCCTTCTCGTCCAACATCGACGAATTCAGAATTCGCGATGTTCATGAATGTAACGACATCAATTGAAATCGGATTAGCGCCTTCTCGTCCAACATCGACGAATTCAGAATTCGCGATGTTCATGAATGTAACGACCGATACTTCGGAACATGGTGTGTTTCTGTAAGCCTTATTTACGTAAGCCACTGTTTACATAATTCATAACGGAATACTGAAGCAGTCATCCCAAGCGAACTTAAACCTGTTGGCCTGGAGACATTAATATAATTTTTCTAAATAAAAAGTGTGCACAACCGCAAATTGCTATTATTTATAATTCATTGCCAGAAAACATGTCGGCCCCATGAAACGTCTGGTTGTCGGGCAAGGGTGCTTTCACGTTAATCATCAACGCACGCTCACGTATTAAATGAAACACACTATGAAATACGAAATTTCGGGAAATTCGTCACTGAAAATTGACTGCGGTCAAAACGCTACAACTTTCAATGATCCCGAAAGTCAGTTATAATTTCTGGAGTGTGCAAAAAATACAAATGACGTGTTTATCTCATAATGCGTCACCGCACTGCGTTTTGCGCAGATGCCTTGGTTTCCGTTCTTCATGAGAGTGTTCACTCTCAAATGCCTGTCACCAGTTTTCTAAAAAGCAAAAAAATTCATGCGTTCATTTCGTTATTGGCAACGTTGTTATTCAAGGGTGTGATCAACGGTTTGCATTTAAGTCTTTTTTGACAGTTGAGAATTTCCCCTACACGTAGACGTTGGCTGCGTCGTTTTAAAATTAACAAAACAAGTCGGTCTTGTAGTAGCGCAATAGCGGCTTTCTCATATATCTCCAAACAGATTTTAGCAGGTGGTATCCAAATTTAGGAGAAATCGCTTGTAGAAATGGTTTGCGCCGGAGAAAGGAACATAGATTTCGGGGGATATACTGAGAGCGTTTGGCTGATCGGACGTCCACACTTGCTCGGGCGGCGAGTTCGATTGACCGTTACAGTCAGAAGCGTTCGGCAGACATGATCCTCGGGCGAACACTCCGGATATTGGAAGGAGACAGTATTTCACAAATCAATCACCTCATTGGAGTGACACAAAAGTCAGTATGTTGCGCGAATAATTTTGATGTCCGCGAATAACAGGGTGTAAGCGGGTGTAGAAAGCCGTTCAATTATCACCCGCAGGAATTCTGAATAAGATGTGCGTTCTGTTGTAGAATAAATTTGGTAAAATAAAACCACTAAAATACTTCAACAGTTTTTCAGATTGTTTAGATTCACATACGATTTATGTTCCCACTGCTTTATCCTCAACGAGGCAAAAATACCCCTATCTGACTGATATTAGGGTTCTAAAATACTTCAACAGTTTTTCAGATTGTTTAGATTCACATACGATTTATGTTCCCACTGCTTTATCCTCAACGAGGCAAAAATACCCCTATCTGACTGATATTAGGGTTGTCTTCCTTTATCCAGAACACATGTAATATTGCATTTTGCGAATAGACACTTACTCCAGCTTATGCACTTTTGCCATTTTTATGAATAAGAAACCCAGAAAATATCTCGCAGTGACATATTACTCGAGATGTGTTGCCTCCATGGATGAAAAAAGAGTTTTGGGAACACTTGCGGGTAATTGAAATGTATTCCCATTTGACATATCAGCTTTATAATTGCTCACTTGCACACTTATTTGTGTAAGACGTGTGTTTGAATGTTTTTTCGACTTTGTTTGCGCAACGGATATTTATTGTCAGGCAGTTTTCTACAAGTTAATTTTTTGACGATTTTCACGCCATGGAGTTTTGACTTGGCAGCTCAACAGCATTTGTGTGTCATTAGTCAAAACATTATCTTCCCCAACTTGTCTGGAACAATGCATTCGATATCCAATGGACGAACGACTCTCAAGCAATCCCGTGTGGTGGATTATTTTCTACTCCATTGCGTTGCGCATACTGCAAACTGACCGTTAATCGTTAGTACAAGTAAGGATATTTGCATAGATCTTATTTTTTAAACGTAAGTAACGGTAGATTATTATTATTAAAACGGTAGTCGAAAATTGACACGCGGAGTACCTTTTTTGTACAGCTGTGCTGTCAACACAATTGCGTATACTCACCCATTTTGGACGTTTTGCTTTGTAATATGCATGATGAATAAGCATCAAAAATAGCTTGATTCCTCCCGCGTTTATTATCAAATGTATACATAGAAGTTGATTCCAATTTTTCTCAATGATTATAATGTAAAATAGCAGATAACATATAAACTCTAAAAATTCGTTTGCCGAAAAGGCAGGTATCATAAAAGGAAACATTCAAAAAGGAACCTCGCACTCACTTTCACATGATTGCACTTAAGTGAGTTAAGGTGAGCACGTTGCATTCATCAACCAGAATCTACCTCCAAAGAAGCTTGTGAGTATGATCTGAAGCCGAGTTAAAGCACGTCACAGTACAGTCCAAATTCAAATCCGAAACTCGCGATTAAGATCATATCTTACGCAAGGCCAAGTAAATTGGATAACTATGCTTCTTAATTCAAGAAGAATATCCAAATTCAAATAATGACACATCGAACTTTTTCTAGGGCTGTATCGTTTTTTGTTTAAGTTACTATGTGACTTGAAGTTGAATTGTGTTTAATTATGGTTATCCTTATAATGAATTGTAAGAAACTCGTCACGTCTTTCAAAATACAGTAGAGTTAAAAACATGCTAATTCTTCCGTTGTCAATTTAATCCTCCAAATTATGGCCGCTTTGTTGGTTTGTTTGTTTTGAATATCTTTGTTCAGTACTCACTCTCGTACTCACCTTCCTGCGATTTCGGCGAATCTTGATTTTTTTGACAAGAACTGAGTCGTCAAGTGAAATACTGCCTCAAAAGATAATTGGGTGTTTTGGGTCATTGCACAAATGATGACCCAACCAGCGATACTGGAGTATTTTTGTAGGTCACTTAATTGAACATGTGATGGTATTAACGTTCATACATAGGTACAGTCAGAGAGAAATTTAAACGTCATTGCTCAATTATTCAAAAGCCATTTTTGATCTCGTTTTAAGTTGCCGCTACCTTAAGATAACATAGTGAAAATCACGCATGTACGTGTTTTTGCTCATACTAAGCTAGCAATGTGTGGTTTATAAGTAATTTTATACACACCCGTCTGAATGCCGGATTGCTGCACAATAACGTAATGCTCTAGTTGAGAGTAGATTAAAAAGGCGCGTAAAGAACAAGGTCCGCATAAATTTCTGTTGATAAAATACTATTTCACAGATACCGGTAAGCGTTTGTCATGAAACCAGTTTAATAGTGTGTAAATTAACGCGAAGCCAACAGTTAATTTTGTGGCGACTTCTGAGACTTAAATTTACGCAAACAACCAGTTACTTGATTGTGTGAAAGCCCGGAATGTTTTTCATTAGCAGGATGTTAGCGGATCTCATACGACAACAACTGGGAGCCCGAGCGCTAAATAATAAATGAATAAATAATAATAATAATGATAAACGATTTTTTAGGCCCGTTTCTGCGTAGATCCAATATTACGGAGACATAAACGAGCTATTTTGTCAATCTGCAGCAAACGTGATAACCTGGGTGTCAGATTTTTGGGAATCACCACCTTCATTTTCTTTGTTTTTGTCGTCATCGAGAGATTTACCTCACACGTCATAAGTTGGTGGACCGGTTGGGGAACTATCGGTCATCGTGTCGATAGAAAATGTCAACGCGTAGTCAAGAATTCACTATGCTTACCATTGCACAATCCAAATTTAAATCTGTTCCGGTAAAATTTGGCATTTTTGAACCAACCATCTATTTTTTTTGCCATGCAAGCCTTTGCTTTGTTCATACATTTGTTATGTATATGAAAGTCACATTTTGACATCAGTAGCAAGCCTTCAAGAGAAAATGTGGTTAACAAATGCTACTAAGAAAAAACATGATACATTTTTAAGCTCATGTTGGAAGGGACACAGCAAAGCATGGCCAAGCAGAAACCCTACTTGGCTGAAAATATATTTTAAGAATGTGCACTCTCTCATCCCGCTTATTTTGACCTGAATGCCGATATTCCTTCGAAACATTCGAGAGATTGTGAATGATTTAATGCATGTGCACTCTTCAAATGATTTTACGAACTAAAAATGTCTAACCCACAATTGAGAGAAATCTGCAGCAAGTGGGCACCTTAAAATTATCATCATGAAGTTGTAAAATCCGTTTTTGGATTGGTTGGTTTGGTTGGGTAACAAACGGCAATTTGAGAGTTATCAACATGAAAAGCGACCGCATTAAACAACATGTAGCTGCAAACGGATTACACGTTTTAATACCCAAATATTTGATAGGACGAGGAGTATTAGATTTTTGCAGTGCTGGGGAAGAGTGCTGGGGACAAAATGGACTCTGATGCTGTTTGCTAGTATTTTTTATTACGCGTCTAGGAATTGCTTACCATTAGCTAGACAATCTCTGAATGAAACGGGTTGCGCAAATAAGATAAGGAAATGTAGAATAAAAGCAAGCGAATGGGGCATCACATTTGATACGGTGTACCAGTTTACGAAACCAATATGCACAATCAATATTGTTTGATTTTGGGTGCCCATGTGTGTATCTTGCGTGCGACATTGAATGCAAAAACCTACACGCTGTATAGATTCGTTTAGTCGCAACTGCGCGGGAAGTTGATAATGACGATAACAAATGATAATAAATAATATAGCATGTCATTAGAAGTTTTGGACTATCGAAAACCGGACGACTTTTAGATGTGTTTGCCATTTTATGTATGGCCTATGGCAGATTAAAATTGTTAAATTACACTTGAAGCATGTTAGCAAGTGCACGAAATAAATGCTTGGAAAAGCACAAAATCTCCTTCGAGGCGTTCGGCCCACTTATCTACTTCAGTATGTTTGCAAGCAAATCTCCCACATTTCGCTAAGCTGACCGTCGCTCCCTATGGCTTATCAGCCGTTTCAGTTGATGTATAGCATCAATGAATCAGGTAGCAGCTGTCTATTGTTTTCGAGCTTTCAATGTCCAACAGAGCTTTGCGTAGAAAAGGTGTTGTGAATCTAACAAGGCGTCATTTATTTTGCAGCACAGATATATAACGCCATTCGGCCTGATACCTGACAGCCAAATGATTGCGCAACGTTCGTTTGTGTGGTGAGATGGTGCATAGATTGAATATCGGTAGACAGACTTGTGCAAGCGAATGGGACCGTCCGGTGACTTCATCAAGCTGAAAGACTTAGGTGGTGTAACTGACCGTGAGTTTTTTACTCAAATGTCAGTCCTGTGAACAAAAAGGGAATACAAGACTTTTGCGACACTGCAGCTGACCTCTGCAACAAGTGTCTGATCCTGAGAGGGAGTGCATTAGGGTTATCTCTTTTGAGTCACTTACTCGATGGATCTTAGACTTATGAATTACGCTTTCACTGTTGATGTGGCTAAGTAAACCAAGTACCTTTTTTAACAACATCGTGCTTTTTGACTTTAAAAAATGTTCGGTCAAATTAAACCACACACCAGCGGTCGTTGTAAACTTACGTGCAATTGAAAATTGCGGTTTGTGACTGTAATTTTAGAATTCACACATTTGTAAGTAAGGTATCATTGCCACTTGCACCAATATGGACAGGCTCGTCATCTGAACGAAACATCTGTCATTCTGAAGCATCCAATTGCAGATGGTTGCAAGGCTGGACCTCATGACCGCCTCGTTGCATGAAAGCACGCATTTAACGGTGTCCATTGTTGTCGCTTAGACATCCCTTCAAGCCAGAAACGATATGGTTTATGGGATCATTGGAGCAGTCACGTCACGGTGGCAGCCTAATTTGGCTTGTGTCCACGAAAGTTAGCCACATTGCCTCATGGCCGAGGATTGTGGATGATTTTACTATAAGGTGCCAGAGTTAAAAAGATTTAGGCTGGTTGAAAAAGCTGACATTAAACTAACAATTTGCTAGAGGGTTTCATGGACATCTCCCAACAAAACTCAGTGGGGTCTAATTATATACTTTTTAAATTCGGAAACCATTCACGGAGATTTTCAGCTGCACATAACCACAAGACACTCAACTTTTTTCAAGCGTTCGGTCTTTGTTGGTCGACCACAGGTTTTTAATTATTTTCTTACATTGCAAATTTGGAACGACTGCCAATGCGTACACAGTAATAACTTTTTGCACTGTCCGGTGTGTATCACTAGCGACAATGGTAACGTCAAGCTGAGCCTCCCACGGCCATCGCGTAAGTCAAAATCTCCATCGACAGAAAAACCGTCGGCTCTTCTGACGAATGACGAATGCCTTCGCAAAGTTCTTTCAGTGTGTGAGAAAAAACGGCTCTGTGCGTCTCCTTTTTATTGTTTGGAATTCAACCTTTGTTGGAACCGATCTCACGTTGACCAAAATGGCTAACCCATTTTGATCTCAGTGACGGATCCATTGGACCTGTAGTGAACCACTATATGTTTTGGCACCGGTGAACAACGGAAGCTGAGGATTTCATCCGTTGCAAGGCGATCGATTTTGTCAAGGGCTTGCAGTGTAGTGGTTGTCATGTGCTTCTGGCTTTGAAGGCAAGGAAAAAACTGTAAAATTTCCAGGTTTTAAGATCACGAAAGCTGTTTCGACAAGAAAAACTGCATTTGGTTTAACAATTTGGTTGTGTTCTTCCCCTTGTGATAGGTTGCATTATAACAGGTTGCGAAAAGAGTACATTTTCGGAGACCATGTAGTATAGAAAATTTCACGGTGAACTGACGATAATTGCTATTGATTTCCAACTCAGCAGTGCGCGTTATTTTGTCGCCAACATCGGCTTTGGTTGTCACTTGTCAGTTATCACTTTGCCCCTTGCTTACGCAAACGGTGGTGCATCATTTTATTGCCCAACCGAGATAAGAGTGCTGCTTTTTTATTTTTAAGAGGTTCAGGAAAGTAATAAGGGCATCGCACGTGAAATTGCATACACTGGAGGATTACGTTTACAGTTAACATGGAAGCCCCGCATTTTACTTCATTTGGTTATCGATCAGCACAGTGAAGACCAATAACAAGGCTATTGGTTGACTTGACTTTTCGGTCGGTTCGCCCGGAAACTGGTGAAAGTGGTAAACACTAGTCTTCCGGTCAACATTCAGGCATGCTCAATTTTCGTAGGGAAGTTTCAAGATAGTAGAAACCCTAAAGTTTTAATCACAGAACAAATTTTCACACTGCAGAAAGGAATCCATTACAATTTTTATAATGTCGTGAATCATAACATGCGCTTCAACCAAAGTGCTTTATCGATGTGATGTATTGTTTTATTCTTTAACTTCAATGTTAAACATCGTTCAATGTAGTTTAAAAGTTAGGATATACTCGAATAATTCCGAGCATTTCAGGTGACTTCCTTGTGATTGATGGTTCTATGCTTAACAATTCTCACCCAATTTGCATTTGATGCCACCGACGGAATCACAAATGTAGTGTTTTTACAAATTATACATTGCAACTTATCGATTGAAGTGGCGATTGCTCGGCCCGTAGACAAGTGTTCAATGAAATATTGATTAAACCACCTACATAGGGATTCAAAATAAAAACGACTTTTAATAACCTTCTTGGTTCGAATAGGTAAGACCTCAAACGTCTCACAGCTTATTGTAGGGGTGTTCCTTACCCCAAAGTCCACATTCGAAACCACTAACGGTAAAGAGGTTATCTTTTCTTTGAGCCAGAAAATGAAGCACTTTCTATGTCTATTTTCAGCCACTGAGAAACTTTCCCACGTGAAGTCTGGAAGACGGAGCTTGAGATAAGGATTATATCAAGGTTTGCCGTATTCTCCTGTCTGTCGTGCATTTTCAGTTTATTTACTGGATAGGCAGAATGGGGGCAGCACGGCAATGTTGCGTACATAAACTAGCGGATATATAATCGTGCCTTTCAGTGTTCACGGTAACCGTTGACACTCCCTGATGTTTTTCAAAAGAAAGTAGCGCAGCGGGAACGGATGCACATGCACATTAATCCGGAGCACCGTTTTCAGTTATAATACCAGCAAATCGTAAACGGTGGCTGTAGAATGGCACTTATAGCGGTTTTCGTGTAAATGTTACTGATGATGTGTCACCAAATTAATATTTTTGTGGGTCTTGATAGAGCTGGTTGCTATGTTGGTTAGGTCATTTTATTAAAGATGGGCTCCAAACCAGAAGCTGAGTTAGATCCGCAAAGCATAAATACAACACATGGATTCTTTTTGCTTTGGTCTACGAGTCAGATCCGTAAAGCGGGGTAACTAGAAAATTTTTGTTACTGTAGTTTTTGGAGTTCAAAACATTCATAAATAAATGTTTATACCGGGTTACTACGCTGCTGTACATCACCACGGAGCGTCCCGATGCATAATTTTTGCCCTCTCCGTCATTACCTTATAATCGTCAATCGCCGAATTCTTCACCAACTCCTTTTGGGGTAAAGGTGACGGTCTTTCCGCTAGCAATCAAAAACCAAATATAATCAGTCGTTATGTTTTCTGCCTCTTGGAAATATGCCAGAAATGCCAAATTGTTTGTGAGAATAAAGGACCACAACCCGACTAACTCTTTTGATCCGGAAGTCAACTGACGCATCCGAAGGCATTATAGCAGCACGTCATCAGGATCATTCTTACTGCAAAATCTTGCTTAAATGCGCGTATGCACTATGGCGCTGACAAAGATTGCAGCTATCAGCATATGGCTGGATGGCTGATGATGGTGAAATGTGGCCAGAGGACGTCCGTTGTACGCAGTATGATTTTGAAGCTCGTGTAAACTCTGCGCCACATGCACATGGTACCCAAGCCAACCAACACTTTCCAGCCGCCGAAGAACTAATCGCTCTGATTTCACAGAATCGGAATTTGTGACAAACCGTTTACTTTCTGGTTGATCGAACGTGCCCACGGTGGACGCAGAATTTAAAAATTTGCGGCTTATATTGCCTCAGTGACATTTGTAGTCCGTGAAAATTATAATGGGTGCAAGTTAAACATCTATAAATGCATGAACCGCTATTTCACGCAACTCAACAACCAATGTAAAGCAATGCTATTTACCTGTAAATAAAAACTTCAACAAATGACAAATTGCGAGGTTTTCAGTAAAGAACAATCGCAGCTAGATATTTTTAAAACTACGTCATGCCGCGGGTCAAAAATCTATATCTACAGTGTCGTGGTATGGATTTGAGGATGTGACATTGACATACAATATTCGGGTGTCTTAATGAGATTTTCATTTTGAATTTGTGAGACAAATTCCCGTCTGAGAAATCAGTTGTTAGAGCGTTCTGAAACTGGGAACATTGTACATCTTGTTTTAAAGTCAGAAACCTGAATCAAAAAACAATGGAATTGCAGATGCCCAAGGGTAGAAAAATACAAGCGGCGGAGGGAAAACTGTCTTAATCCAAATATTTTCCACGTGTAGCTCAATAGCGCGTTGCGTTTACGGAGTTGGTGCATCAGGCATATGTACTAATTCATCACCTTAGCTGCACCAAGATTTCTGGTTCAAGGTTTTACTAGTATTTGTTTACCACCTTTGTTTCGGTCAATATTATGGTGACCTCATGTCACGTAGATTTACTTGCACAACAGAAACGCACACGGCGCCAGGGAAAGCCCAGCTGACTCGGGCTTTGGACGTGCTGTTCTGTGCCTTTAGTTTACAGCTTCAATTCATACCATTGAATGCGCATTGTGAAATAGCGAGGCCTCATGAGGGAGCAGCATAAAATACGCTAACATCCATGTAATTTTCCAAGTTTGGGCAAATTTTCTTTAGAGCGGCATCGGGTCTGAACTTGTAGTGTTTAAAAAACGTGTAGATACAGAATATATCAGTGAAGCTAATAAAGTGCAGTAGGTTCGCTGTAATTTGTCCGATCACGTTCTTTTTCGTTCAAACTATCGGCTTTTCAAACTTCTTACATCTGCAAGTGATTACAGCATTCGGGACAAAAACAAAGATGGGATGTGCGGAAAGTATAGAGAACTTAACTTATTTGACTTCAATGTTACACTTAAAATCAACAGATTTTTCCCTAAACTTAAAATATACCCATTCTTTGGAGGATTACATACACTTATACGGGGCTTAGGAAGCACTGGTGGAGAATCGCGAAGAATCCTGAAGCCGACCAACACAGATTGCTTGTGGCATGTGCACATCTGTGCTGGAAAAATTGACAAATGCAAGTAGAATGTGCAAAAAACATTGACAATTGAAAATGACAAACACAAATAAGAACTGATGAAAGATCGAAAGGACTAATTTCGGCTGAAGGATGATTGTAGCCACGCAAGTAAATGAAAACGATTGAGTTTCTGCAACGGTCACTGCTATTGTAGCTTTTAGGGCGAACGACACAATATAATCCAGGTTAGCTGTAGAAGTTTGACTGATCCGCTCCAGCACGACACGTTTGTTTAATGATATTATTCAAGGACGCTAATATATGGGAATATTCTTGTTAAATTATCGCAACCAGTTTCTTATTTGCACCGGTTTGCCGCTGCTTGATGTCCAAATATATCACTTTATATATCACCTTATATCACCTTATATCATCTTATATCACCTTATATATCACCCCGCAACATAGATGTTCCCGACAACCCCGCGATATTGTCTGTTAAATCCCGGTGATCGTAAAGGATATGATTTCGCCTGCCAAAAACATTGTGTAATGTGTACAAGTTTTCAATCCCGAAATGAAATTCCATCATAGTCTTTATTAAGGTGAATTTGTTTCGTTGAAAGTATAAACCTATAGCCTGGCGTTTCATAATTGGTTACAGGGGACAAATCGCTCTTCATAAAAAATAAAACCAATCACAGTGCGAAGGTAATAATCTTCCTTTTCTTGCCGAAGCATTTCGTCAATTAATCATGTGTATGATAAAATTTCGCAGATTGCAATGTTGTCAACACAGGGACGTTGACCATAACCAGACAATTTTCTGCGGAAGGCAAAGGCGCATTCCTTACGGGGTCTCTCGAAATTGAAATCATTGCAGCGAATTTTGCTGAATGTACTTTTTATCTTCGCAGCTTTTTGTGGAGCGCATGAGTATGGTATCAGAAATTATGGGGGATTGATTGCTGAAACTCTGATTTCCCTTACGTTGCTTACGCATGAGAACGGGCATAAAAGAAAAATAATCAGAATTTGAGAAAGTACGGACTGTATCCAAGTATTCTTAAGGTAACCTATTTACTCAGGTTTTTCATCAAATTCTAACGCCGTTTAAACTTTACTCAAAGAGTTTACTGGTCAGTCAAATGCTGCCTCAAAAAACTGATTATTATAGGGCTTGATTCACATTTGTGGAGGCAAAGAATAAAAACCTGCGCATTGCGATATACAAAATGTAAGTATTTTCCGCAAAACTATTGACATGGCGAATAATAATCTGAATAGCATTCTAAGTTGTCCGTCATTCAGCATACTGTTACTGCATGAACAAGGGACCTGCGGATGAACTTAGTATTTTTCCCAGTAGCGCTGACACCTACATTCCCACTGTATAGCAAAGTGTGCCTATAACCCCCTGAAAACATCAGAATTACAAAAGAACTCCAGCATCTGCCTTGTTACACTAATTTCAAACAAACACCCTGTACGGGTCATGCTGAACTTTCTCGCGTCGCATGGAGTGATATGGGATATGAGATATCAAATAACCTCCATCATGTTGCCATTTGACTCCACCTATATATAGCGAACACCTTCCTCAATGGAGAAACGTTCGTCTCTTTAAAAATTAAAGAATGCTTTGAGGCGATGTACGGACAGCGAGAATTTACGAAGGTAGAACATCTGGCAACAACACGTTGACAACGGGGATCGTTTCGCAAATAATCAAGCAGGCAACCGTAGAAAGGTATCGGTGTCGGCCGCCTCTTTACGCCATAACCACACGGATCCAGAATACAATAAGTTGACGAAGACGCTAGTAATATGAAACGTAAGTAAGGAAATGGAAATACGACGGAAATGAATTTACATTGGACATCCTTTAAGCAAAGTGACTAAGTTGCCAGGCTGTGGTTGTAATCTGGTTGTAATAAATAGTTGTGTGAGAAAGACTCGGCCATCGAAATCTGCTGACTTTAGAATGCGTGCGGTCTGTCCGCGAAAGGGTAACCCAATACGATCAAAGTACTTCCAACATCTGACTGTCGCTAGACATGTAATCGTCCGTAATGTGTTTGATTCATTTGCCTGCCGCACCGCTTCTTGTAATCAGGTTAACCTTCCCTCAGCCAAGCCTGACATCCTGGAGAAACTTTGGTGCAAAACTAATTTGTGCCCGCTCTATCACCTATTAATTGATTAAATTTCAATCCGGTCGCGACTGCCATATTCATTTTACATTTTTCCGGCTGTTCTGCACTCGCGATTTAAAATTCGGATTTGAATGGTAGTTAGTCTGGCTCATAATGTGAGAAATTGGTGAATCCAATTTGCTCCGTTATGATACCCTCGCCCAATATAATGAAAAACATATTTTATCTGGTTTGGCAATACCCCCATGCCTTTGTAACAATGGAATTTGTCAGCGGATCATGCAAAACAAATTTCGATCACCGTAGTTGGTAACGTGGAACAATACCGCGGAAAACTTTGAAAACGTTGTTTCACGTAAAGCACATGCATCCATACGGTCCTCATTGAAAACTCAGTGAATAATTTGCGAAGGGCATTCATTTTGAGTTCAAATTTTACTTAAATGATCGAAAATTCTGGTGCGACGAGTTCCATTTGAACCAATCAAATGATGGTTTTGTACATTTTCGAGGGAAAGAAATACCGCATCACGATTACCTAATGGAAACAACAAAGACGAAATTCTGTTGGACTCTCATAGCAGTCCTAACTTTGGATGAAAAGCGGCAACGGAACGAGCTGCGTTGGTAACTACTACCTATGTTTGCCAACCGCAAGACATAAATTGATGTCAAATGAGAACTTTGAAACGGTAGTTTTTAGTATTTTGAAATTTGTTTTATGAATTGATTAAACGGGGCGTACAATAAAGCTTCATGAGGACATTAAGTATCTGTCAAAATAGCCATCAAACATTTGTCAGTGATTGGAAATGTTTTGAACGTATATAAGCTGGGGTTGGAAATTCGGATTCCGTTTTCGCGAGACGTCTCATACATATCCTGGTATTCTAGGAGCACGCAAATGGGGTTGAGGAAATATTTTCACAAATCTTCGTACACAACAATATAACCGTTAACTGTCTACGCAAAATATGCCTTGCGATCCGATTCTCACGACCGAATTTCATTACTCTGTAATTTTGGTAGTTTTTTTGGTTGGTACGCCGTATAGTCCCGGTCGCGATCCAAAAACCCATAGCAAGTCTGGTGGAAAGCTGACAGGAAATGACAGAAAAAGGTACATAGAAAAAATGCAGTTTTCCAGGAGTAGAATTTGCCCTATCCTTGTTTGTGGCAGTCATCAAATTGAATTTTGCCAATTTGTATATTTTTCATACTTATTTAATGGAAACAAATAAACCAACTATTGTCTTTATCCAACTCATCTGGAAGCGTGGATCTGCAATGACAAAGCGGTTAATAAGCAGGCTTGTGGTGAGCTCTTGTATATAAATTGTGGATAACAATTTCTCGAAGCAACTTCATTTATAAAATGATATAAAGCTAAGTAAATGAAAACTCCATTGGCATAAAAATGGTTTTGCGAAAGTTAAAACGAATGAATGACCCATTAGTTGAACTGCTGCGTTCAGCTTTTCACTCCTCCCCGGCCTAAGAGGTTTACATAGATTTTCCAAAAGAAAACTCAGGAAACGGTCCTCGTAATATTGTGTCCTTTTTCTGACTCAAGCAAGTCGGGACGGGTTACAGTGAAATAAAATTTATGACACTTCCGTGACAATGGAAAGTAAACAGTTTAGGAATACATATGATGGGCTAAGTTGGCCACTATTTGAACGGCGCTTATAAAAACATGCACTGTTTTGGAAGTTCATTGCTGTTATTCGCTACCTATGGTCACACCGAAACGGCAAATCCCGGAGCATCTGGACAGTTATTACCCACCAAATACTCTATTTACACTCGTCTAATTATCCTTGAAAGCATAATTTACCGGAGTGATATTGACAGCTGCTGTTTTGCTCTGAGAGTGAATGCCACTACCAATAAATGTCACGTGTGACTTTTGACTTTGGTCACTTAACTGTCGAGACACACGTGATAACACTACTCTCTCCAGCACTCACAATGGGAGGCTGAATCTTGGCTTTCCATGAACATTAATTGGCCTGCCCTGAGGGCGCATTAGTTCCCTGTTGAAAGATGCAACCATCTCAATTGCAATGAATTAGGTACGGCGTATACTGCGCAAGCTCAAAAGTTGGTCGCTGGGAAAGACTTCGAACAACCCTTGTTATTTTTGCCTTCAAAACAGTTGGAATCGGTAATCTGGACTGAATTTAAATGGCTCTGGTTCAATGAACAATAATTTACACACGCAAAGCACACGAAAAGTTCCGGTTATTAGAAGGTCACTTGGCATATTCAGGAGCAACGCTAAGGATACAGGCTTAGAAACATAGACCAAAGGCCTACATAAAAACTGAAAACGAGATAGGTTGCTACGGTTTAGGATTGCGAATGTGGCCTACAGCAAACGCGCGTGCAACATCATATAGAAATTTCCGTCGCTGATCATTGGCTGGTGGCTGAAATCAGCACAATCGAGCATAATAAAACTTTTCCGAAAAAAATCCTGGCATGAGTCACACAAGCCCGCATGTTGGAAGGGAGTGAGTAGCTTGAATAAACGAAGACCTTAAGATTCGAAGTGCTACCAACCGCAGCACGAAATAAAATACACAGCCCTCAAAAACCTGTTTGGTCAAAACAAGATTCCCACGAAGTACATATATCCGCTGAAAACACCACGCATGGAAAACAATTCGGCAGTGTGTCAGCAAATCGTTACGGCCGCGTCATTGAACATTGCTACAGATTAGAGCAAAACCGAAATCCAACGTGATTGTGCGTTTTTCTTTACTTGGTATGTAAACGTGTAATGATTAACATGAATTATATGATTAATAAGGAATTATAAAGAAGCTTGTGAAGTGCCATCAGTTATAATTTATCGAATTTTCATGTCACAGGGAATGCTTGAGTGCTGAAAACGTCCCAAAATGCAAACTATACCTTAACAGCAGACCCTTGATCACAACCTTGAATAAGCCAATAAAAAGATGTAATATTTGACATTTTGCAAAACCCGGTATTTGGGCACTTGTGGGCCCATACTGGCGACATAGCGAACCCCAGTTAAAGGCAGCTAATGTCAAACGCAAACTTGGCAAAGAGTGAGCAAAATGACACCATTTATAATCCGTGTAATCCGGGTTTTAGGTGTGTTTTGCTGTATCAAGTAGCAGTGCGCCAACAAATACCATAAAAACACTCTTGCCTCTCAAGAAGACGCTTTCCGGTATCCACTTGTTGTTCAGGTCTTTGAATAAAACTAACGCAGTAATTTGCAGGTGCGTCCAATACTGGTTGAGAATTATCTTGGCCACCGGATAATCAGTCATAATTTTCGAGGTTAAGGCGTCAATGTTCCGTTATAAATTGTGTATTGTGCGCTTTACGTACATAATGCTTACTGAACCCTACCAGTTCCTGAAGCCTCAGTCGTCGCAGGCGTGGTTATTACGAAATCTGAATTTGTCGATCCTAGAAGCAAAGGCGTCATAAAATTGTGATTAGGGAAGGGAGAAAAACTATCGCAATATTAATCTGGAAAAGTTGAGATTCCTTTAGATTTAGAAAGTGAGGTATTGCGCGCCCGCGCTTGCGTTATTTACAGAGTAGGTGAACTATAAATTAATAATGATGAATTATGTAAATTTCATCTGGACATCCTGTCGAAGACATCTCACTGGTGAAGATAGAGAACGGAATTATTGGAAAAAACAATCACAGTGTTGAAACCGATTAGTTTTAATTTTCTAGAAGTCGGACTATACGGCAAACTGCATGAGCAACATTCCCAAATGCTATTATATTATCAGCACATTCACCGTATACATAGACCGCAAAGTGTACCCACGGGATTAAGGAACCACTGATAAAATACGAACAGATGAAAAAACGTAGTTTACAACTATGAAATAGGCAAATCAACTGTGCTAAGAAGAGTTCTCGTGCACAATTCGACCATAAGCTTTCGAAAATCGTCAAGCACTCTCCGTATTTTAAAGCCAATTATTTCGATTTGTCACTACAAAATGTTGCACAACGGTATGTCCGAATAGTAAAATGGGTCGATAACTACAGGGAGAACAACTTTAGCAAACAGAACTTAGCTGCAAACGATTTAGTAACGCGAAGTATCCTTTTCAGTGTAGAAATGACAACACAAAATTTGAGTGACTAACCTGTAGTTTTAAAAGCTGTATGGTTGAGAATTTCGAGTATAACAAAAAAACCATCACCATTTCCTTTGTATGGGAATAAATGGCAACCAAAGCAAGGAAGGAGTATAAAATGAATTTCGCTTTGCAAAAGCTCTGGATGTGAAGGAACACCGGCTTTTGTGTCTAGCGGCCGAGTGGGAGTAAATCTATTTGCGCGACCAAAAATGAGACATCTGGCCCCAAAGGTGGCAACCAAAGCTAACAAGGAGTATAAAATGAATTTCGCTTTGCAAAAGCTCTGGATGTGAAGGAACACCGGCTTTTGTGTCTAGCGGCCGAGTGGCATGGAGTAAATCTCCATTGTCTAGTGATGTTCACTTTCAAGAACAATTTAAACTAGTTGTCTGGACGGAGTGTAAAATGTTGCAGATAATCGACGACGGTTTGCACTTGGGAAGCAGTTTGTGGTTCCGATTATCAGACGCTCCGTTGGGCGGTTTAGTTGCTTCGTTGAGGATTAGGGCGTAGGAGCATAAACCGGTTATGCATTCAAGCAATCTGAAAAGCGATGAATGCATTTTAGTAGTTTCAGATTCCGAAATGCATTCCGCTGCAAGACAACGAGCATCTTTTTCAGAAATTCCGTTACTGATAATTGAGCGGCGTTTCTTACCACATTATAATGAATAAATGTTGGTCATCTAAAACCTTCTTGTTAACCGATATCTTTTGTGCCACGCACATGAGGTGATTCTTTGCAAAACAACTCTCTTGCTCCAAAATCCCGAGAACACTCTAAAAAACATGCCTGTCAAAATCTTTTGACTGTGGCCGGCAATTCAGTTCGCCGCCTACCCAAATGTGGGGGTTCGATCGGCGTTAAACTTTCAGTTTATCTTCAAAAACATAAGTTCCTTTCTCCGGTGCTCAAGATTTCTAGAGGCGATTTCTCTTGAATTGGATGCTACCTACATAATTATGTTTGAACTTGTATGAGAAAACCGTTGTGGCGGCACCAATATGACATTGATTCAGTTTAACAATTGCAGAACGAAACTATAATCAAACGTGATTGTACGTTTTTCATTACTGAGTGTGCCAACGTACAACAATACAGTAACGGTGCATTTTAAACGGGCATGTAAGGTGCCATAAGTTCATGTTTGTCATAAAGTTCAGTGCCGAATTTTGAAGACACAGCGAATGCCTAAGTGCTATAATCTTCTCAATGACTTAACTGCAAACTGCTGATAACAAACTTAGGTAACGTCGATTCTAAAAAAAACAAATTAAAAAGATGAAAGTTCTGCTTTTTAGACAAACTGATAATTGGGCATTTGAGAATGTACACTGGCGGTGAAGAGAAACTAGGACAAAAAACACCTAAGGCAAAACGAAAAACTGGCCCATTCTGGGCGAAAATACATCATTGGTATTTTTCGCATACTCCAGAAATTACGACTACATTTCAGGATGTAGATAAACGAATTATAAAAAGCTGCAGCACTTTGATCGCAGTGAACCTTTAGTGTAGAATTTCCTGACAATCCGTAATTCTTAAGTTGTTTCCTTTTGACACGTGACCATTCGCCAATGATTAGCCTGAAAGCACACTTGCCCAACGACTAGACGCTTGATCGGATCCACATGTTGCCCAGAAATGAATTATAAATAATACAGAAATTCGCAAGTTCGCACATTACCGGTGGAGAAAAATTTAACAAAATTCTCCTTGCCAGCAGCTTTGAATTAGCTTGCGATGAATGCGTCAGCAATCCGTTATGGATTATGGAAAGAGCACCTTTACTAAATAATGCCTACTGAAACCTACCATGACCTGAAGTCTCGGTCGTTGTACTCGTGGTTATCGAAATTCCTGAATTCGTCAATTTTGGATGAAAAGTCGCTATTTAAATTGCGATCGATGAAACAGGAAGAAAAATAATAATCATAATTGGGATAGAGTGAGGGATTTTCTGAATTAGGAAGGTGAAATATTGCTCGCTTGCTTTTGTGTCATTCGTGAGATAGTTGATCCATAAATCATCAAGGTAAATTTTGTAAACTACGTCCGAACATCATGTTGAAGAACTGTCACTTGTGCGGACAGAGCACGGAAATATTGAACAAAATCAATGTGAAAAAAAAAGATTTTTTTATTTTCCAAAAGTTGGACCATCCGGCATCCAGTCAAACTTATCCGCAGAGAACTGCTTGGGTAGCATTTTCAATTGTTATCATTTTCTCAGCACATCACCGGATGTGTAGACCGCGATGTGTGTCCGAGTGATCGAGTATCTCCTGGTAACATACAATTGGATGAAACGAAAACGTCGTCTACACCGATGAACTAAGCCTATACAGTGGTGTTGAGCAAAGCAATTATGTGCAATTTGATCATGCGCATCCCGCGGTCTGCGTAAAACCAAATATTTTGATTATTGCACTACAACATCTTGCACTACTTTATGTGAGCTTAGTCACATTGGTCGTCAAATACAAAGCCAATAACCCCCATAAACCCAGCGTAGCTGCAAACATTTGGTAACAGCATGGATGCTACTCTATGAAGGGATACGATCACTTCATGTAGGTGACTCACCTGTAGTTTCATAAGCTGTGTGATTGAAAAAATTGAGTATCTCCTGAATATCGTCAACCGTCTTCCAATTTGGAATTCATCATCTTAAGCCGCAAAGGTTGATTTTGCTGGCTTGATTAATATCTGAGATTCATTTAGCGGGGTACCGTGAAATAAGCAGAGGTGGAAATGAGTGGATACAAATCACGCCCCATCATACATTACAACCAAAAACATCCTCATTGATTACACAACGTTTGGCTGAACACAACGGTGAACGCAGTCGGATGGGAAATGTATTGTGACCATGCACAAAATAAACTGCAGACAAAGCCCGCGAGGAAGATTTCATTATTGTTCGCTCGATAAAACTCGTGGATATGTGAAATGATCGAAATTTTTTGGTCACAGGGATCTTGTTTTGTTCACCGCCTGGCGTGACCCCTTGCAGAAATTTACTAGTACCCGTTTCTCCAAAGAATGTACAAAATTTGCTCGGGAAATTGAAGTTTTCGTATCAATCCATAGGTCTCTATTTTGAATACAGTTGCTTGCTGCTGATCATTGAAAGTTTTACGAAGGTCCGTCGGATCGAACGTTTTGGGAGCTAAAAAGTGAGTCAATGCATAAAACTCTCCTCATCAAACGTAAGAAGGATCAAATCTCCAGTTTCGCATGCAAGGCGTAATGGAACAATGTTTCAGAGCAACGATGACCCGTGGTGCAATGTTGCAGCGATGCAAACTGTATTGGAATAAAGCTTGTTTAAATATAGTGTATTTGCATGTGAAATTGTATCCCTACAACGGTTCTCCTTACGTTTTGTCATCGCTATAGTCGTCGAGGATGAGTCAAGTATACGTACATATTAATCAGTTCACAATTTATCTTTTTGAAAGTTTGAAGGCATGTTGATACGTATGCAGTGTAATATAGATTTCCCCTAACGAATTCTGTAGCTGTCAAGATGTTCCATACTCATGAACCGTGCTTGTCATAATCGTTCTTGGTCTCATATGCAACGCGTATCTTCTTGTCCGCACTGCGATACTTTCCCTTATAGAAAATATCCTTCTGTCGGTATCCACTATGTATAATCCATGGTATTCTGAGATGAGCAATTCATCGCATGCTGAATACGTCGAATATGAATAATTTCGTTGACCCGGGTGACCCCTGAGAGCAGCTTATGTTTTAGAAGCACAAAATTACCTGCTAAGAATCAACCGAAAAAAGCATCCTTTGGTTGTTTCATGTATGCTTCTTATATCATGTAAAGCATGCTTTACAATAATAAAAATATATTGATAAGAAAACCTCACCTTTTGTTAGACATCCAATTGCTTGGGTTGAATAGTTGAAGCAGTAAATTTTATTCGTAATTCGATGATTATTTATGGTAACTACTCGAGTTCAATTTCCAGGGATAATAATGAATATTTATAGATAACACCCGGGTGTACATTTTTATAGCACTGATGACTGAACGAAATGGAGTGAAATATGGACAACAAATAAGCACACATACCCACTTTTTTATGCCAACCGAGTATTTTATAACAGGAGACCATGGGCACATAATAAGGACGCATGTACAAGAAAAAGTGGGAAAAAGCCTGCACTTAACCAGTAAGCTAATATTTTGGAGGCCGTGACCTTGTTGGTTTCAGGAAGCTAGTATGCATTTTATTGAACCGAATTGCTGCCCTGTTGCAGTACTTTTGATATATTGGTAAAGACATACGACACACAATGATGCTCCGGAAGCGTGCACTTAATTTTTGTCTCAAAAGGTAGCGTTTGAGATGCCCACCGTAAGGATCTGCTCGTATATCGACTATATATCAAAAGTAACTATGGACTTCACTGTTTCAGAACATCTGCTTAATAGGTTATAAAACCGCGGGAGTACTTCATATACATGAAAAAATATCCAGCCACACATGTATCTTGCATAGAGTTTTAGGCTCGCAGTGAAGCGTGGAGGAGTGAAACGTTGTGCTTAGACATATGACCGCGCGGTTCTCTGTTCGCATTTCTGCAGTCAGTTCCTGCGATTAAATTTATTATTTATACTAGACCATCGGAAATCCAACTACGCTTACAAGCACCTGTCTGATGAATAGTCTGGAATTTAACTGAGAGCCATGCCCAAGAATTTCATGCAATTAGAGAAGACATCTGGTCACTTACGTTTCCACACGTTTGGCGTTTTGAATGCGGTTTATGGGATTTATGTTACAATAGCTCTAATAGCCAAGCATCTAGCTCACAGCGTCATCACGCCTTCTGTAGTTTATGTACTTGAATGAAAATAGCGACCAATATTTATGCAAGCACGTTTTCTAATTTTGTATAATTCAAGGTACCCCTAAGAAAAAAATAGGATCGCATGCGTGATAGTTTACTCACTTAAAACTGCTTTGGTACTTGTAATGATTTCGTCGAAAATCTCATGTCGCTCCCCAGATTTCCCTCTATTATCAACGGTTGTCATTATGAGTTCAGTCCACAAAATATTTGTCTCATTCATTTTCTAGCAAGCAGGTTATACTCACCAGCTTTTTTCGGTTTGCAGTAATACGTTGTGAAAAAATTCCCAAATTTCACAATGCAAAATAATTCCCCGTTGGCCCAATCGCATGTCTGATTTTTATCCAGTAAATGTTTCATGTTCCGTGAGTCAGCGCGATCTTTACGGTACCGCAAGAACAAAATAATAGCTGATGGAATCTGTGGGTTCTGGAAGCGGATGTGTTTAAATAAATCAGGGAGAATCAAAACGGACACAATCTAAACCGGTGAACATCTAGAGGAGAGTTTCGCAATTAAGTACGGTTTTTCCAGATTAAAGGTAACATGTCAACTTGAAGCGAAAACGGGCCGATGAAATTTCAAAACGGTGGGCAAAAGAAAACAAGAAAAGAGTTTACTAGACCATCCTTCAAATCACGTGATATGAAATCCAAAGAATGTGCAGTATTGTAGTGACGTGGCAAATCAAATTGAATTATAATTGGTAAGTATTCATGAGGCTGAGTGGCTTCTGACATTTCATTTGTCTACCAGTGTCAAGAGGAGCATTGCAGAAAAACGTTCATACAGTCTCGAAATCGGGCCACGTGGTAACACTAAAGTCGTACTGGTGTCGCCAGTCAAGCAGAGTTGGCCGTGAACGTTTCATGGTATTGGGCTTTAGGGCTACGCGCAGTACGCAACGTAGAAGATAGGGTTGTCTATTTACTTTTAAGTTAGACAAATAGAAACTGAGACGCAGCGGCGGACTCCTAGAATAGAGTTGAGAAAACTATTGAAAAATTATCCCAGACACGACCGAGCATTATTTGTCTGTTTGTTCGCTCGCTTAGCTAGGATTCGGACATTTGGAGAAGGAACAATTGAGGTTACCAAGAAAACCGTTTCAGATTCGCCGTTTGACTTGGTCCGCCCGCATCGCTCTATCCCTAGAGGAATAATGTACTCCGGCTTGGGACAGACTCTTTTCAAAATTGCAAATTGTAGACTGTAGGCTAATACGTAAATAAATGCGCACATAAACAACAGGCTTTAATCAAGCGATCCATTTTATCTGGGTTCCTTTCAACTCCGAAATATACTCAAATATAAGCATTGCGCTAGTAATTCACGCTCGGACAGTTCACTTCAAACATTCCGCTTCTCGCAACAATTCGGCGGTTAGTGTAGAAATATTTTGTATTAAACACAGATGAATCACCCTAAAATACCGCATCTCCAGCGCTCAATAAGCGTTGCTTATGTGACGTCTAAAACTCGTCCAAGTCAGTTGCACTAGTGCCTATCACTAGGGGTAGAAAGCATCTGGTTTCAATTGCCATAGTCCTACAGTTACCCGTTTTGTTCCGAAAGATCAAAAAAATTTGACTATTTTTCAAAACTCCGTGATCACACGCTTAGCTTTGGTCTGCAATTGGGTCAGGCGAGTCAGAAAGCTAGGGCTAAAGTTAGTTCAGAATTTTATCATGATGCGTTTTTTGCTGTATGAATCTTTCTCCTCCTTTGGTGCCTGTGCTAGAGGGTGCTGGTAACCCATAAGTATGGCATGACTGAGACTCACCAGCTTTCGGAGTAATTTTGTTCATGATTTGCGTAATGCCAGAAAGTTGTGTAAGGTAATATTTCACACACAAGCACGTGTTACGAAACGAGATATTTAGAAGGGAAAATCTTACTGGACTGCCAGCATTCATCCGCTTTGTCAATATAGGAGTGAAAATGGTGTCACTCTTTTGACGGGTACTCAGAAATAGTCCATTATATTTATGGGTACGAGAATTCATTTCAACAACGCTACAGAAGTTCACACGAGATTTTTTTTGGCAGCCCCATAATGATAAAATGTAATTTATTGATGTAGTAGTCTTTTTTAAAAAAAGAAAACCTACAGTCTTTTGAACACAAACGATGAGCACAATTTGGAGGAAAAGAGCAGGTCGGTTAACCACCTTAACGGTCTTCTACACCGCCGTTGAGTGGTTTGCCACGTTTCACATCTCTAGGAAGTTCAACGAACAAGAATCAAAGTAATATTCCCATCACGATGATTTGAGTGCGAAAACAATGGAATGGCAAACCATATGCATATTCGCAATTATGTTGGGTTTTAGTCGCTCTCTGCAAATACTATTCAGAGGAGAAACTTCATTTGTTGCAAGAGACGTGCTTAATTTGCCTACAAGTCCTTTGATTATGCTCGCAGTCCTTTGATTATGCCCGCAGTGCGAAGCTGCGAGCAGCAAATTAACCAGAAACGACCTGCACGGATTCTCTTAGAAGCGTAGGATCAAATCGCGAAGGAAACTCACCTCTTTCTAGGCATATTACCACTTGGGTTTTTGGAGGCAAACCAACGTGGGAGGCGGGCTTATTCATCAAGTGTGCAGCCAATTAAAAGGCGCGTAGCTATATCATATTTGCTTTGTCTTGTGTAGGCTGGGGTCAGAATAAAAATGATGTATATATATTCCTATCTGTAACAAATAAATTTTTAAAATTCTGGTTTTCCCTGTTGAAATTTGAACTCATCAATGAATTTTTCTGCTAACAATTAATTTAATTTTCCTCCCTCAACGTTCGCATTCTGTCACAAGATGCGCGCTGCCGCGAATTTTGTCTGCGCATTAACAATGCAGCAGCTCTTGCCGCCTGTGTGGTGTCCTAAACTTTCAGCAAACTGACCAAAGAGGATCTGGGTTTAACCACCACCAAATTATGCTGCTCAAAAAAACGCGTTTTCCAAACTTTTTTCACGTGTTTTTTGTCCCTTATCGTTTATTTATTATGAGAGGCCTGACATGTGAAATTATTCCTCAATTTTCTCCGCGATAACGTGTGTGTGCCCTCGCTTAACCTATTCATGTTATACATATCCGCTCACCCAGCAAATACATAACTTTTTTTTCATTTCGCTGCAGATTTATACGCAAGTTGCTAGTTTTTACTGTGTACATAAATCCACCCGCACAAATGATTCCTTCATATTGTGATGCCTATGAGCTATTTCCGTTCATTTACCAAATTATAATAGTTAGTCTTAATTTGCTCCGGACTCGGAAATTATTTTTTCAATAAAAACAGCGGTATGTGCGTAAGAAGGTGCTAAAGGAGGAACACAAAAGGTCTTGAATGGTGGGCTTCAGCATAATTTTAGTTTTGCCGTCAAGCCAGATGGACGGTGCACTATTGGGCTATTAATTCAGGAGACGACAACGAAAGAACAAAATCGATAGTGTTGTTACATAAGTTGTCATACACAACGTTTTACGTTCAATCTAACGTAGTGAAAACATTATATTTAATTGACATTTTTGTCGTTTTGTATTTATCCACAGCAAAACATCACTTACCCGTTACAAAACACGTCATCACTTGGTCAATGTAAGTGGCAAACACTTCATTATGTCGACCACCTCTCCTTTACACATTCTGACATGCGTGAGGTTCTAGTCACGTCGTAGCAAAATTCAAAAACAACCAAAATATCTAAGTACTTTTACGTAAAAGTGGACAGTGAAAATTATTCCCAACCATCTTGTGACACAACCAGTATCAACACTCCCACAGCTTCGCACGACCAAAACGATGAGCATTTATTGTGTCGATAGATTACACATTAGACCTTGACCGAGTATCCCAAAACGCAGGCTTTTTTCCTTTTTAAAATGTCTAAAACTTAGCACGCTGGTCTCTGCGGCATGAATTTTCCATTGAAATACACCCTTCTGGCTCGCCTTCTTAGCTTAACACAAGTTTTTTAATGTTTGGAAACAATCCGTCACAGATTACCACAGAGGCCCTTTTGTAAGTGTGATCTGCGAAATGAACGTTGCTGACCTGGGGCATTGCAAAAATCAAGCGGGCTTTAAAAAAGCTGCATGTTCCTGGCAAACTTATACACGTCGTGTGCTATTGGCTCCGTAATTATTGCGGCCGCCTTAATTAGGTAAATCAATTTTCAACTTTAGATGATCTGGAGAACTCATAAACATTCACTGTTTTTTTCCTATCTGCCACAAGCAAATGGGAAAACGACTTACCCATCGATAAACACTGATTTAATTGCCCATCTAACAGAAGGAAAAGCTGATAATGGAGATGGAACCACTTTTGGATGAACGCTGCAATAATCGACTAGACAAAATACGTTCGTAACAAACCATACATGGGGTTTGCTGCACTAGGCAAGTGATGTGTGTTGGTTACACCACTTGGTGACAAACATTGTTTTATATAATGATTTGTTAGGTTAAATCCAGTCAGCGTATGTTCTGACTTGATATTCGTTTTGAGTTTGGTGTGAATGAATAGGCTAATCATGAACATCCATTCAAGCAGAAAAGCTCTGCCTTAGGATGTGGTGCTTATTTATGGCACCAAGTCCTGCACAAACGAATGAATGCTTGCTGGTGGGTTGATATTTGCATCAAGCGCTTGAATGATTTGCAGGGTGCATTGTGTTTCGCGCTTGTCATAGCAACACATCCTTTACATGAGAATTCGATGTATATGAGCAATAGCTATTGGATAATAAGAACAATCATTGAACACATGGAAACATTATAATATCGACCTAATTAGCTGCAGATTTCGACAAGTTGTTCTAATCGAAATCATTGTTGCTGTTTTTTCAACACGATTTACACGTACGAAAGTGACAAAATTGGGTGAAAGCAGTAGATTAGATGCATATCTGCGAAATTCCTAATTACGGATGGAGGTGCGTGGGGTCTAGTCTAATACATGGTGCTAGCATTCTGCATTTTTGAATGATCTGCGTAAAAAACATAAGCATGTCAACGATTTCGGCTACTCAGATCATTAAACTTCAGTGAGAAAAATGCTGAACTCACGGTCTTTCCAATCTTCTATTCCTGTTATCCACTTTAAATGGTAAGTAACACATTTAAAAAATAATGTAGCCCAGGAATCCTATTTTCTCCGATGATAATGCAGTGTGGCGCAACTAGGCATAGTCTCTGCCGGCACTCATGTTGAAATGAAGAGCGTGTTTATTCGAAAGTAAAAGAACATCAGATGTCGTAATTTCGGTATGCGTATTTTGAAAATGAGGGCTCACAAACAATACAGATAGGGCTTCAACTCAAATGATCTGCGAAGCAGCGAATCAGGGGAGCGCACTGTGAGAGACTTCAACAGAGACCAACCCGTGAAAATTTTGGTTTCCGTTGAAATAATCTATTTCGAATGATATTATCCTCCGCGCTTTGAGGATAAGGTTTTCGATAAAATTTAACGATGTTTTACCGACTGCATTCTTCCAGATGGTGCATATCTTCAAGCATGAAGCAGTGCATTTTTCAGACGCAGTGGGCGAAATATACAAGCCTAATAGGAATCACCAGTTAAAAACTGTCGCATGTTCATCGACGAAAAATGTCAATGCGCGGGCACCCGAAAAAGTGGACATAGAATTGCAGGTCATATGAAGGTGGGAGACAAGCAGTCGGGAAACCGTGACTGCCTGCAAAACATTGACACCAACTTGAGTATTATTAGGGCTTAAACTCTGGGCCAGATAGATGGCACTTCTCCACGTATACTGAAAGCGGATGATGGGGTATAATGCTCTGAATCCGTCGGTTCTGCAGCTTTTCACTTTTGCAATTGACGTTGCCTTCTATCCACGAATCATTTTGCAATCGACGTTGCCTTCTATCGCACGAATCATGTTTCAGTCATTTGATACTTCGGCTTACACAATTGGACAATTGCGCGTAGACTTTGGACGATCTGTTTATGAGCGTGAAAGACATGCATATCTGTACTTTTCGACATCCCTAATAGGCGATAATGATTACGACTGCTCACACATTGAGCAGCTAGTGCTTTTGAGTTCGGCTTGAATGAAATTTCTGTAAGATAGACGTTTCACACTGTCTACCTCAACATTTAGACTAGTATTTTTGTAGCTAAGAGCGCCAAATTATATATTTCGCGCGTAGAAGTACACCTAGTCATTATGGATATCATCGTGTGTTAGGAAGTGCTTTAAATTATAAGCAAACTCAATGCAAGGTTTGTAACTGCTTTGATCATTAAATTTTCACAATACATCAATTGGTTTACGCTTCAGTTATTGAGTAGGCAATACACAATGGGTAGTGCGCGCCAAATTACCGTAAGTGGCCAAGATTTCCACCTGACCGAATATTCATGTTTCACAATGATATTTGGCTGTTATCCTTGGGAAATGCTGAAAAATTGCTTTCGTGTTCATTCCAAACGAAGAGGCAATAAAAGCTCTTATCCCTTTGTTTCTGTATCGCTATGAAGCATTACGTTGCCAAAATTTGGACCAAACCGTTGTACTTGGAGGGGGCTTCTTAAATTCTACGCATTGACGTTTCTTTAGAGGGTGAATATCCCATAGCACTCGGCTAGTGAGCAGGAAGCTATCACACTGAAATGCATTTGGTATACCTAGCGATTTCAAAAATGACCATTATTTTGTGACTGATTGCTGAGTTGGACTTTACACACTGTACGCCTAGGGATGCGGTTTCCATGTGCGGAACGCCGTAATGCGAACCACTTTGCAGCACTGCCGATCGACAATCCGTTTCCGGTTGTATATTTCTTCCCTTGATTGGAAGAAAGGAAGGTCACATAATTGGATGTAAGAACATTCAGGAATGGGGACAAAATGCCGGTATTCAGGGCGCAGCGCTTATCAAAACATCTGCATCTCTTGAAAGAAATTAGGCGGATTTATTTTCCCCGACGCAACTTACCACTAGTGGGACATTTGATCACTAGTTACAATGAGAGACAAATGGGGATAGACGCCAACATAACTGACTATGACACAAGACGGCACTACTACTCAAACCCTGTCGAATAAAAATTGGAGAAAGCCAACTTAAAACGGCAGCCTGAAAACATGACTTCGTAATCAGCATTAACGTACGCGCTGTGTTTTGTAGATCACATTGTAAGAGGTGAACGGAAACCCCTGACGCATCGGTAAAATTTTACAAAATCGCGCACCAGAGAAAAAGCACTACAGATCAGCGTGGTTTTGTGGATGCTGGTAACTTTTCCGAAAATCCAGTTTGCTGAAAAGCTTTATTTGATAACGGTAATTTTAAAAATTTGTTTACTGCCAGTTTAACAGCAAGCAGTTTCAGCGAATTAGAACATGGGTCCATAAATAGAGTAAACTCATCATTTGTATTTGGAAAACTGTGACACCTAATTGAATATTTGGGTAAAAATTCCAGTTAATCGGTAAGGTTAGGGAGCAACGCAAAGCCGGTAACTTGTGTAAACCAAGCCTCTGGAATCCCACTTTTTTTGGGAAACGGCGATTCTAAACAATGAGTGGGCAGCTTGTACACTGCAATTTTCGCTTACTTGATATACCGCAGTAAGCTCGAAAGTATTTAAATTTTTACGTGATTTTCTTCAATTCATTGCCACATAACCCACTTTTTTGTTATTATTTATCAACCGTCAATGAGGGTATTGTGCATTCTCTAAACATTGACTGTTGCACTGCATACCGAGCGAGGCCAAACAACCCCTTGCTCATTAAATATTCTATCTACTTTTAACTAAGAAAGCTGAATGTAAGGCTCGCCGTCAAACACACATTTTTGAACTTGAGCACGTCACATGTGGTGGAGTGCAATAAAAAGATAATGTGCACAATAAACTTGAACAGAAACAGCCTTAAAAAGAGCCTGAATATAGCCTGATGCAGCGGACTATTTTGGTATTCACGTGACATTTATGCCGTAGCTTGTCAGGAATGGGATAACGATGGCTCTCACGCGCAGTTTGTGTGAGAAAATGGCGTGATTGTATAGTTAGTTCAACTTGGTGGCTGAACTAAGTGCGCTGTGTTTGTATGCATCAAATTAAAGTTTGTTTATGACAAGAAGCAAAGCAAAAGTGATGGGAGCATTTTTCAGCAGTAGTTCCTTAAAATCGTGGACATTCGAACTCAGCTTGGACAGTGCAACATTTAAAAACATGAATAACAATAAATTCTCTGGAAGAAAGCTGAATGTAAGGCTCGCCATCAAACACACATTTTTGAACTTGAGCACGTCACATGTGGTGGAGTGCAATAAAAAGATAATGTGCACAATAAACTTGAACAGAAACAGCCTTAAAAAGAGCCTGAATATAGCCTGATGCAGCGGACTATTTTGGTATTCACGTGACATTTATGCCGTAGCTTGTCAGGAATGGGATAACGATGGCTCTCACGCGCAGTTTGTGTGAGAAAATGGCGTGATTGTATAGTTAGTTCAACTTGGTGGCTGAACTAAGTGCGCTGTGTTTGTATGCGTTGGTAGTCACTGATATCATTCACGCACAAATGGGCAAGCACATTTGGCGGTTGTTTGGGTATCAGCAAGTTTGATAATATTCAAATATATAGGCGTATATTCAAGCGTGTGCACCTTGAGATTCTCCAACCTCAGAATTTTAGATTTCTTTACAAGACTCCAGACAGTCAGTATATTTTCTACTCATTTTTCATCGATAGCAAACTCAACGTTTATTTTTCACTAAATTTAAATAAAGCCTTTCCACACGTTAATTTTTGGCCGACTGTAATTATGTGGGCTCACGGAAATGTCCTTAATTAAATATCATTGATGGGGACAATAAGGCATTCAGTGGTTTTGGCAACAAACGCAGTATCAGGTTCTGATGAGCTAAACATTTGGGTTACAAATTCCTCGCTTTCAGTGGAGACTCTAGAGTTGTGAATGCGCGAGATAACAGGCGAACATTTTCAATTACGATTTAATACCAATGCCACCGATTATTAATCCATAAAGTCACACATTCCCATCAATTGTTCTGCTGACAATAGATGTTGTTTTGAAATTGTAAAGAAACGTTCAATTACGCTATCAACAATTTTATATCAGATAAATCAATAATGTGCTGCACCATTGTGATTCTGAATTTCGGAAAGTTTTCTGCAAATCTAATCTTCAATTAGCCACAAACGTTTCCCTAACAGCTTTGTTTTATTTTTTATACAGTCGTGGTATGCCCTCGTATTGCGAGTTTTGCTGCTGGACTCACATCTGACCTTCGTGTCACCTGCTCACCATTTTCAAAAAGGCAGACAAATGTACACTTACATGATTCTGTCTGATTTTCAGCTGCCGCTTTTTTTGGAAAAAATGTATGGTTTATTACCTAACCAACGTGCAAATTGGACACATCTCACTAGATCGGAACCTGATTTTTAGTGTTTTGGTGTACAGTGTATCCGGCGGTGCTAATAAAAGGTATTTATTAAAAATAGTATGGTATATTAGTGACACTAGCATTGTGCTATTACAATTCATATTGTTGTAAAGTAAAATGTGAGGTGACAACAAAATTTTGTTCAAACAAACTTAATAAATATTGCAAGACTTGCTCCTCAGCAAATTTCCTCGCCTATGAATCCGAAAACGAAGCGCAGTACAAACAATTGTTTGTACGTCATTGTTTGTTCAGATTAATAGTATGCGCAATTGCCTCAAGTACTTATATGTCTTGTGTGTCACAGCATTCTTTTGTCAAACACATGACATATTTGCTAGCCTCATAGTAAACCAGAGCAATGTTAGTTTTAGTCGCCAACTCAACTATCCTGCTGCTTGGGTGCACGCGTAGCGCCTGCATACGAATCACGCGTTAAAAGGGAGAGAGCTATCCGTAAATGAAATCAGTGCCGCTGAAACTGTCGAGGGACTGTATTCGTACAGGCCTTTTGTACAGGCCTTCTGGTTTTTCGTGAATGCAATTTAACTAGGTGACCCTGTGCGTGAGCTGCCAATGACATCTTGTGTAATGGCATACACCTTGCATTAAATGATGGTGACTTAAGAAGCACTTTCTAAAATGATGTACTTGCTTTGATGTACTGGTGCGTTGTTTTAGTTTATCTGCTAAGTGAGCTTCCATCAAGAAACTGGGTATTCATGCAAACGTGGTTGCTCACCTATTGTATCATTCAGTCTATTCTCCAGCGAAACGGTCAATCGGAAGAACCAAACACTCCTACAGATTTGTCTATATTTTCGTTCGATCAGGCCCAAACACATTCCTCTACTCAAACGTAAAAATTCATGTGAGTATAGTGCGTGCTAACGAACTAGTGCTATCACGCTCGTCTCTTATCTCAGATGTGCACAGGTGGAATCCCGGGATACACATTGCCGTAGCACTGGTGATGAGTGCACACACGAGCAAAACTTCGATCGATTGCTTAGCCCCAGCTCACCCACACGACAGAACGGGCGTGAAACTATACAAGCTGCAATATAATATGGAAATGAATGCACCGAGGAAACGTGACCACGCGAAAGGTTTGTGTTCACACAATTCTGTCAATAGTGGCAAGTGATGCGCGTATTGTCAATTTTGTATTTGTGCGTGAGCATTGACCTTTCCGGCGGTAACATGTGTTCACGTGACGTGAGTGCGGGCTAATCACACCTCTGGTCAACAGCTTGTAGCCAATTTTCTACCCAAAAAGACAGGATCTAAATTTGTGTAACGGTTTGTGTAACCGTGTGACCAACTGAGCTAACCAGAAGGGTGTTCGTCAGATATGTCTTAGTCACTCCCACAGGACTCATATCTGACCTTCGTGTCACCTGCTCACCATTTTCAAAAAGGCAGACAAATGTACACTTACATGATTCTGTCTGATTTTCAGCTGCCGCTTCTTTTGGAAAAAAATAAATGGTTTATTAGCTAACCAACGTGCAAATTGGGTACATCTCACTAGATCGGAACCTGATTTTTATTGTTTTGATGTATAATGTACACTCATCACCTTTGAACTTGTAAGAATATCCCACACTGCCTAGCACAATGAGCAGATCAATTGCTACCCATGCAATAGCCTAAAAATTAGTGCATCCTTCTTTTCTTTCACGGGGTACCGATACCTACTTGTTTCCTGGGTAAATGTGAGAAAATGCCCTCCTAATGCTCCCTTTCTAATAGTGAATATACCGTTCCCGTTATCTAAAAGCTGTATCCTACGGTTAATTGGTGTTCCGCTACACACATTGGTGTACAAGCTCTATCCCGACCTAATGCTGCCACTCGGATGTGGTTGTCGGGCTTGAGTGCAGGCATGATCTGTGGTGTTTTGCAAATCAATGTTACATTTTCCCCATTTTCTACTCTCTTCATAATAAACTTGAATCGCAATTTGTAAACACTGTACACGTATCATGACATTTTGTTTTATTGTACCCATAATTACATTAAATTCGAAAATGGTGAAAATACACATCTTCTTGGCGCGACTTCCCTGCTTTTCGCTGGGTCAGTGAAATTGCATCCGATTGGACTGATTGCTGTTTGCTGAAGTCGTGGGACTGAATTATTGTGTTTCTGTGTGAAATGTTGAACGTCACAATAACTCCTTGTGACAATTTTCAGGTGTGATAACTTCCTACAGTGAAATTGACTTCTAACACTCGAACTATCAGTGGGGAATATCCTTCTTACTCTGGATATACTCTTCGCCGCCGAATAGGATTACTGCACAATATTTCGTGTAGTGGGATTATTGGACCCCCCAATTTAGTGAGTCTGTTCCATTCACTTGTCCATTTCTTATCGCCATTTGTTATTTCTAATCTGATATTTTGATTGAACACACAAACTTAGGTCCTTGTGCGCTACAGATCCCACGGGCTATACTGGCTGGAACAGACGATGCAACCATGCCAGGGAGGCCAAAACAGAGCAGCCAAAACAGGAGCAGCGAGACCCCGTACTACGAGTAATCGTGCTACGTTACGGGGGAAAAGTCGTACTGTCCTCTCCGACGGGTGTGTGAAGGCTCTAAGGTGTTTCCCCAGGCGACTATCAGGTCCATATTTATGGAAGCAGAGATACGGCCAACCTCCGAGAAGGGTGGGTTAGAAAAGTTCGGCCCCAAACCCGCACACTCCTATCACGCCATGACCGACCGTGACCGCCGGCGCGCTGTCCAATATGGTCGAAATTCTTCTAAAATCAAAGAACCCGGTGCTGCTCAAAAGGCACCTTGCACAGCCACACACTCCTATCACGCCACGCTTGGCCGTGACCGCCGGCGCGCTGTCCAATATGGTCGAAATTCTCCTAAAATCAAAGAACCCGGTGCTGCTCAAAAGGCACCTGCTTTGCACAGCCGCATCAGGAATGACACAATAATATCTTATTCCCTGGGCCATCAGATTAGGTCAACCTCCTGTAGCCGGGCAGGTGAGAGTTTGGAGTCGTTGGCCCAATGCAGGGTCTCCAAAGTATACCCTACATTCTCTCACTGCCTTGTGGATCAAAATTTTGTGCCAGCTCCTAGGGTAAGGGTCTCCGAACATAACCCTGTATTCTCCTACTCTCTTGTGGGTCGGGCTCTTGAGTAAAAGGCTCAAGGTGAGGTATCTCAACGAAACTNTTCGAGGTGGATTGATTGTACGTAATCCAGTACGCGGAACCTGGCCTATTGCCGGGTCGAATAAAATTAATTGCTTTATTGAAATTGTGGCTCATGGAGCAAACTATCTAGCTCCCGTTGTGTGCACTGCAAAATGATTAATTTCCAGGCTTAAGTTTCGCACTACATTTAATATGTGGTAATCAGCACTCGCCTTTTGAGGCACCTGAGATTGGTGACCTATCCGTGGTGATCGGCATCTGGCGGGTGGTAAAAACGGGCTCGTGATCTAGATCCAAACTTCAAATAACTTCATCCAAAGGGGGCGTATAGCGCTCAATTTCCTGTGATTGGGTAAATTGTTGGACTCCAACAAGGTGAGTACAAGAAGTTCAATAACATGAGTGGGCTAGGACGTGGTCTTGATTCGATTTTCAAGGTCAGCAAAATTGTGTGCCAAAATGGAGTCTTCTGAAATCACCGTCTACATTATTCCTTGCAAAGTGCTACGCTTGTGAGACCACCGCGTGCTGCATAAAACAGTGCTGCGGAAGTCAGAGCTTGGAATAATGGGTAAATGCGCCACCTAGAATTCAAAATGCAATGACCAACCTGGTTAAGGATCCGTGAGACGATTGAGAACTTGCAAAAACTGAATATCATTATAACTAGCCAAGTAGTTTACAAAGGACCTGTCGATTTGAAGAATACGTAACCCTATTGAATCGGAGTATTGGGAGAGGCTTTGAGGAATGTACACTCATCACCTTTGAACTTGTAAGAATATCCTACACTGCCTAGCACAATGAGCAGATCAATTGCTACCCATGCAATAGCCTAAAAATTAGTGCATCCTTCTTTTCTTTCACGGGGTACCGATACCTACTTGTTTCCTGGGTAAATGTGAGAAAATGCCCTCCTAATGCTCCCTTTCTAATAGTGAATATACCGTTCCCGTTATCTAAAAGCTGTATCCTACGGTTAATTGGTGTTCCGCTACACACATTGGTGTACAAGCTCTATCCCGACCTAATGCTGCCACTCGGATGTGGTTGTCGGGCTTGAGTGCAGGCATGATCTGTGGTGTTTTGCAAATCAATGTTACATTTTCCCCATTTTCTACTCTCTTAATAATAGACTTGAATCGCAATTTGTAAACACTGTACACGTATGATGACATTTTGTTTTATATTACCAATAATTGCATTAAAGTCGAAAATGGTGAAAACACATCTTCTTGGCGCCACTTCCCTGCTTTTTGCTGAGTCAGTGAAATTGCATCCGATTGGACTGATTGCTGTTTGCTGAAGTCGTGGGATTGAATTATTGTGTTTGTGTGTGGACTGTGGAACGTCACAATAACTCCTTCTGACAATTTTCAGCTGTGATAACTTCCTACAGTGGAATTGGTTTCTAACACTCGAACTATCAGTGGAGAATATCCTTCTTACTCTGGATATATTCTTCGCCCCGAATAGGATTACCGCACAACATTTCGTGTAGTGGGATTATTGGACCCCCCAATTTAGTGAGTCTGTTCCATTCACTTGTCCATTTCTTATCGCCATTTGTTATTTCTAATCTGATATTTTGATTGAACACACAAACTTAGGTCCTTGTGCGCTACAGATCCCACGGGCTATACTGGCTGGAACAGACGATGCAACCATGCCAGGAAGGCCAAAACAGAGCAGCCAAAACAGGAGCAGCGAGACCCCGTACTACGAGTAATCGTGCTACGTTACGGGGGAAAAGTCGTACTGTCCTCTCCGACGGGTGTGTGAAGGCTCTAAGGTGTTTCCCCAGGCGACTATCAGGTCCATATTTATGGAAGCAGAGATACGGCCAACCTCCGAGAAGGGTGGGTTAGAAAAGTTCGGCCCCAAACCCGCACACTCCTATCACGCCACGCTTGACCGTGACCGCCGGCGCGCTGTCCAATATGGTCGAAATTCTTCTAAAATCAAAGAACCCGGTGCTACTCAAAAGGCACCTGCTTTGCACAGCCGCATCAGGAATGACACAATAATATCTTATTCCCTGGGCCATCAGATTAGGTCAACCTCCTGTAGCCGGGCAGGTGAGAGTTTGGAGTCGTTGGCCCAATGCAGGGTCTCCAAAGTATACCCTACATTCTCTCACTGCCTTGTGGATCAAAATTTTGTGCCAGCTCCTAGGGTAAGGGTCTCCGAACATAACCTGTATTCTCCTACTCTCTTGTGGGTCGGGCTCTTGAGTAAAAGGCTCAAGGTGAGGTATCTCAACGAAACTCTCTTCCTCGGCCCAGGCAACCGGGAAGTATCATTTGCTCACGGTGTTCTGCGTCCACAGATATCTACCCTGTAGTAGCTGCTTCTGTGTGCCAGAGAGTTTGCGCGTGTGCGTGTCCGTTCGTCGTTCCACCATCGATCTAGCCCGCGACTTGGGAGGCTGTTTGGAAGTGTGTCCGATTGGTTAGCTCGCGTGAGCGCTGTGGGTTAACTGGATATGTGACTCAGTTGTTTGCTTACCCGCCACGAAAGCGGACCAGTTTGACCGCGTGTACACAATACACCCGTGTCCGTACTTACGTGTTCTTTGTGACTTACCGTGAATTACAGTACTGGCGACAGGGTGGGTGTTTGGGATGTATGTTTGGAATCGCTGTAAGAAACGTGGCCACCTCGCGAAAGTGTGCCGCTCAGCAGCAGCGTTCAAAACTAACGCTGCTGTTACGAATCAAGTTACAGGGTCAGAAATCCCGTAATAAATCCTTCACGCAGCTGCTCTCACCAACCGCGTTCAACCGCCAAATCAAGTAGAACTACAGGTGAACAGTGCGCCAATGGTTTTTGAGCTGGATACGGGTGTAACGGTGATACTACTGATCGGGAGGCACGCGAGTGGTATGTGTTGTTCGTAGAATTTCGCTTCGCGTCAACTGAAAAAGGGAATTCTGTTGCGGAATTCGTGGGGCCACTTTGTAACATTTGCTTGGATTTGACCGACGAATGAGTGGAGGCAACGAATCTCTAGGAAGACTCGTTCGGGAGAAGATCATTGGAAACGGCCTAAGATACTGCGGTGGCGTTTGAAGCAGCAGAAAATAACGCATTCTTTTAACAGTTTGTGTAACCTACTGTGACATCCAAGCCGGTGAATTCATCGTATAAGTTGAATCGATTAGAGCAACCGTCGAACGGAACACAGTTTTGGTGTTGTCGTTGTTGAGGCCGTCACAATCATCTGAAGGATTACCGACATACACAAACTGTGAGTATGGCACGCAGCACCAGCATTCGAAACTAACGCTGCTGTCACGAATCAAGTTATGAGGTCAAAAGTCCCAGAATACGTCCTTCGTTCTTTTGCTCCTACCAACCGCGTTCAACCGCCGTATCAAGTAGAACTGCAGGTGGACAGTGCGCCGATTGTTTTTATAGGGTAGTGCCGTGACATTACGCAGTGAAAAATCATGGCATGTCAACCTGGGACCGACCGTGAAAGGTAAATTTCAGCAAACCCCAGTTCGGGTTTAAACATATACAGGAGAGTGGGTGAAGCAGCTTGGGACGGAAAATGTGAATGTTTCATATAAGGGTGTGACGGTGAACGAAACCATATGTATTGCTGAAGGAAGTGGTCCAAACCTGTTGGGACATGACTGGCTTCAACAACTACGTATACTTACACTAAACTAAGTCTCAACACTCCCGGAGGTTCAATCTGCGGAGGTTCAATCCGCAACTATGAAGAAGTATTTTCTGAGCCGAAAACTGGCAAGTTTTTCGGGGGAAAGGTTGATATATACGTTCCACCCGGAACACAACCACGATTCCTGAAGGCTCGGTCACTGCCCTATTTGGTGCGTCCAAAAGTTGAAGAAGAACTTAACCGTTTGCAACGGGAAGGAATAACTGAAAGCACGGAGTTCTCGGAGCGAACCA
>NW_008752377.1:50620-51882 GCF_000715545.1 Opisthorchis viverrini
GGTTGATATATACGTTCCACCCGGAACACAACCACGATTCCTGAAGGCTCGGTCACTGCCCTATTTGGTGCGTCCAAAAGTTGAAGAAGAACTTAACGGTTTGCAACGGGAAGGAATAATTGAAAGCACGAAATTCCCTCAGTGAACCACACCAGTCATGCCAATACTGGAACCGGACGGCACAGTAGGAATTTGCGATGATTATAGGACCACGGTCAATGCCAGTTCACCCCCAGAACCTAAAATCGAAGATGTCTATGCACAAATCGGCGACAGCAAATATTTCTCAAAATTAAAACTACCTTTTGCTTGCGAGCAAATGGAATTACCGAGGAGGCGAAACCTGTTACTAGCATCGGTACTCATAGAGGTCTGTTTATGTTTAATCACCCTACTTTTGGAATCCATTCTGCTTCATCCATATTTCTATGCACAATTGAAAATGTTCTCGTGGGATACCTAAAACATTCGCCTCCGTAGACGAT
Organism: Opisthorchis viverrini; assembly: GCF_000715545.1. Taxonomy (NCBI): domain Eukaryota; kingdom Metazoa; phylum Platyhelminthes; class Trematoda; order Opisthorchiida; family Opisthorchiidae; genus Opisthorchis; species Opisthorchis viverrini. The sequence goes on from NW_008752377.1 coordinate 51,106, forward strand.
ATTTTGATAACCCGATGTACCATGGAGGAGTATTTAAATTTGTTGAAACTGGTACTTGATCGTTTGAAGGAGTGTGGACTACGAATAAAGAAACAGAAGCGTGACTTCCTGGTAGATCATGTGGATTATTTGGGTTTCCACATCAGTGCAGAAGGTTTGGCCCTTCTAGGCGAGGAAATACGTTCAATATTAGAAACACCGCAACCAAGGAATAAACATGAACTAAGGTCTTTCTAGGGCATGGCTAATCACTATGCGCGGTTTGTCCCGCAAGCTGCCACATTTTTCACCCACTGAATTACTTGCTACATCAGGGAGTAGTTGGATTTGGAATCGTGAACAAGAGAATTCGTTTCAATAGGCGAAACTTGCCCTTACGAATTCTCCCGTGCTTACTTATTTCGATTCAACACAGCCAAATGTTCTCGCTTGTGATGCTTCAACATATGGCGTTGGAGCCGTGTTATCGCTCCACAATCTCTGTCGCCTGCTGAGAAGAATTAGGGACAAATTGATAAGGAGGCATTACCGATTCTGTTCGGAGTAACACGTTTTCAGCACTACCTTCTCGCAGAAACGTTCGACATATTTATGGACCACAAGTCTTTACTTGGAATTCTTAAAGAAAATAAACCAATACCTCAAATGACACCATCTAGAATGCAACGTTGGGCCTTAACGCTTGCATGCTATCGGTATCATCTGCGGTATGCTCCAGGACAAGGGAATCTCACGGCGGAAGCCGTTAGCCGCCTACCGTTACGGGATGCACGATCA
>NW_008752377.1:52429-52835 GCF_000715545.1 Opisthorchis viverrini
CGTCAAACTTCAGCCTTCAGATAATGAATGGGTGCGTGGATGTGTGAAGTCGACAAACCGTAAGCTTATTGACATACCGTAAGAAGGCGGGAGGGTAATACGCCATCAGTTAGACCGTATCAGAACTAGGAAGCATGAACGGGATGCAGAACAAACACTGGAGCCGTCAGTGCAGGTGGACTCCGGACTGAATCAAGAGAGTTTGGAAACACCCACAGATGCGTCAAGATGTCCGCTAGGGAGTCAAGGCAGGTCCAATGTTATCAAGCTGGAGTTGGCTAAATCTAGCGGTGGAGGACTGTAGTAGCTGCTTCGTTGTGTCAGAGAGTTTGCGCGTGTGCGTGTCCGTTCGTCGTTTCACCATCGATCTGACATGTGACTTGAGTGGCTGATTGGATGTGTGTCC
>NW_008752377.1:52860-59378 GCF_000715545.1 Opisthorchis viverrini
GTGTGTCAGAGAGTTTGCGCGCGTGCGTGTATGTTCGTCGTTCCACCATCGATCTGGCTTGTGACTTGAGTGCCTGATTTGAAGTGTGTCCGGTTGGTTGGCTCGCGTGAGCGCTATGGATTAACTGGATATGTGACTCAGTTGTTTTACGCACCTGCCACAAAAGCGGACCAGTTTAGCCGCGAGCTGAACGCCCTTTGTTGGATTGGAACAGCGAACAGTCGTCCTTTCGCTGTCCAGTTATCTATCTCAATCAGGCACAGTGCCTCGCAACATAAAGTGCAGTGGCTGTTTGTATTGTCGGCTTATGCCCCAGTGGACTATGGTTCTTATGGGGAGAGAGATGCTTTCTACCGAAAGATATCCAAGCTCATTCGTCGGACAAAGTGCGCTGATATAGTGATCGCTGCATGCGATTTGAATGCTCAATCAGGTCGTCTGAGCTCCTTGAAATCACATTTGGGCAGTCAATTCTCGCCGCCTAGAGAACGAATATCGACTCCTTCATTCGGGTTCTCATAGCGAGCTGTTTCTGGCAAGTTCGAAATTTCAACATGAACGTTCGCACAGCGTAACTTGGAGGCCGTCAACTTCAAATCAATCATGGACCCAGTGACCCAGTGAACACGTGGGCATCAGTCACCAGAGGAGAGCCAATATTTAAGACTGCCGTTCCTTCTGAGGTACACCACTTGATTCCGATCATGCCATGGTGCGCTCACGCCTAACGGTTCGTTTTCGCATGTCGACAGGAAGCATGCCAATCCACTGTCTTCGAAGAACTGTCAAAGCTCAACAGTATCGATCTGGGCTAGCCCAACAGCTCTCCTTAGTGAAACAATACAGTGGTGGCAATGAGCATGTGGATAGAGCGTGGTAAAATATTAGCCGCTTTCAGTCCTGGCTGCAATTGCGACCTCCGCCACACAACAATGCAACTTCAACTAAAATTTCTCATGCGAACAATCGACTGGTGTTTGAAATCCGCAAAGTCGTGAATATTGGAACTTCTTTAAAAAAGGGCACTTCCATAAGCCAGAATACATCGGTCATTCGTGAAGAGTTCATAGGTCCAAAACACTCTGAAGAAAGGGCTTGCGCTGTAACAAGGGATGAAATTCACCGCTTAAGAATGATTATTTTTGTTGGAAGGTACGATTTCTATAAAGGTGCTGATAATTTCCGCCAGCGGTTTCTCTTGCATGTGGACACCACGTACTGAAATCTATTCAGAGTTGAATGAGGAAACCTTTACGGCGGCTCCAAAGTACATTGCGACAGTTTAGCAGACACAGTTGCAACGGACACCAAAATTAACTATGCTTTTTCGTTACTTGATTTGTGAAAGTACAGTAAGTTACTTTGTTCATATAATTAACATAAACTATAAGGTGACCTGACAAGTGCCATCAATACCAATCCATCTTAAAGTCCATCACTGAATTTGTACATCACGTGCTCAAGAGGTGCACATTTCCCAAATGTCAACAATGCCCTAACTGCAAACGTGTGTCCGTGCACTTGAAGCCCGGCGAATGAAGTAAGCAAAGTGAAAAATGAGACGTTTGGCTGTATTCTCAAGTTGGCAGTGAAGCTTCTGTAAGCGCACACTGACAGTGCACTTTTGATAGAAGACCTAACAGACGATTGGCGCAGAGTAGGCAAAAATACATGTGCACTTTCCATTTAATCCAGTAATTGAAACTGATTTTAGGATGCAAATGATGATTACAGAAACCTACCTTGTCCTGCACTCATGATCGTTGCATGCATCGTTGTCACGATATCCGAATTCGTCGACGTCAGATCAGAAGACAGTCGAGGAAGCAAAAAAGATCGCGTCATACCGATCAGCAAAGAATACATTTTTCCTAGAATTCCAGGGATGATTACTACTAGGCTGCATGGTGCTATTTGTAGGCAAAGTAAACCATAGCTAATAGATCGAGTATTTCGTAATTTCCGTTGCGCCATCCTGTGGAAGCGCCCCAACCGGTGGGTACGAAACACTGAAACAATTCAAAGCAAATAAACCAATATTTTGCATTTCGTAAAAGCTGGACAATCTGGCAGCATGTCTAGTATAGCACCGGGAATCTCCTTGGGCAGTGTTTTCAAGCGCTACCATTTTGTTTGCACATTCACCACTAAGTGTACTCCCGAGATCCAGGAATCCTGATGATGTAAAACGGATAAAGCAAAAGTGTAGGTTACACAAATCAAGTAAAAAATGCAAACAAGCTGAGGAGGATTAGCATGCGCGATTGAACGAAGAGCTTCCAGTAGTGCTGACACTGCGGGTTTTTACAGAACTAGGCTTCTAGATTTAATACTACGAAATGTCTCACCAAAACATTTGAGCGCAATGACATTGGTTGCCCAATACATGCCGAATAAATGAAATAAACAGCCAAGCTTCATACAAATACAAGTAATGTTTTTCGCTATTGAGATAACATATTTATTTTCAGCAGCTGTATGGTTGAAAAATTAGGGAGTTACGACAATGTCGCCAGCCGTTTCTCAATTGAAAACTCATTCAGTGAAGCTGTACAGTTAGGTTTTCCGGCATATTGAAAACTTGGACCTTTAAAGTGGGGTACCGCAGAATAACCGGAGACCAGAACGGGTGGATACGAATTGGACTGTTACATGGTCCATGGTTAACATTAGTAGGGCGACTACTTATGAAGGCCTGGGGCACATATAAAATATCAAACAATATGATAGTTTGCCGCAGATTAGGATTTTAAATGGGACCTTTAACAAATAAGAGTGGATCGTTTGATAAAATGTTGTTGCTGAAAATTGACGTTTCAAGATTTTCGCACAAAAAGGATATCTAGAACTCTTTCGAAAACAATGAAATTCCCTCCGATTTTTCATCGCGCACTTAAAAGGATATGTTTGAAGAGAGCGAGGTAACAAAATCAATTTTAGTATTTATCCTCTTAAAATGTTCGGGTCCATTTTCACCGTGTGCGACAAAGGCGTTTTTAACTTGTACGATTATCGGCATTTCTCCGTAGGTGATGCGGAGATAAAAGAGGATATTATCAGTAATAATGAATTCACAGCAGGAGCGTTTTCAGAGACTCGGTGGTTGACAAACGGGTGCTGTACCAATAGACGAGACCAGTGAAATGCAATAAAATCGACCGTGACTCTCGAGGCTTGTGAAGACCAGAGCGGGCCATGTATCATGATTTTGATCACAGCGACATTTTTGTAGATGATAGCTGATTTAGGATGTTGATTCAGCAGGTATTTGAATTTTCCTACGGTGATGACCAAATTGTCACTTCTTGAAATCTGTTGCATTTCATCACCGTAGATCTTGAGCGTTTTGGGATAGTCAGTTGGTACACTGTAATGAGAGTGTTATCGTGCCACATTCGTGAATGTGACATGAAAGATGGGTCCAGAAGGGCTATCTGTCCTTAGCGCTGTGGTGGCTGCAAGCTAGTGTGAAGGGGTATGCGGCTTGGTATCTTTGCTCGGAATTCTGTAAACGCTGGCAGCGCTAGCTACTGTAGATTTCCCCGTGTGCACGGACTATATACCGGCTATCCACGGTCGAGTGCCTGATAAGCCAACACAGCTTTCAGGAATTACATGAAGCCTCCGTCTGTCTTGAAGGTTTATGTGGATAGCATGAAAACCTGGAATTGTGTGCTTGTAGTCAGTCTCGTGGTTGTTTTGAATCGTGGTCCTTTTAGGTTAGCATTTTCGCGTCTCCGCGTTGTTTGGTTGCCCTTCTCGAAGTATTAAAATCAAGGATTGTTTTAACAGTAGTCACAATTCAACTATCAATAATTATGATCGTGTTTTATCAAGTTAGTTCAACCTCAAAAATTGGAGTTGCAAGTTTGCAAGTTTAAGTGAACTGCACCTTTGACAGTATACTTCTTCCCGCTATCTGAAACCGATATTGATCGTATCTGTAATTTTTTTTCAAGACACGATCCAATCCTGCAGCATCCAATCGGCCATGGCGCGTTTAATTATCCTTCTATTTTCATAAATTTTTGGCCAAAAGATCTTGATAAAATGGCGATGATGATAAAAAACCCGTATAAAACGGCAATTAGGGTAGTAGCACTGGGCATGGTATAAACTTCAAACATAATTCTGGATTTTCCTTACTGTTACTAGCAAGGCAAAATTAGTTACATCAGTCGTGACTGTCAAAAACGCCTTGTGGTTAATCAGATACGTGTTTTACCAAACAATTAGCATGGATTCGTCACATTTCACTCAACCTAAAACACTCTGAACATTTAAGCTACCTATGTCATAATAATAATTCACGGAGAGATTAAAATTTGCACTAGACAGGCATGACTTGAGATCTTGTACTTTTCGAGGGTTTGCTTGTATCATTTGAGCTTCACACAAACATGTAGGTCTTAGGATGAGAAGATAAAAGGTAACTGAAGTTACTCCAAGAACAAATGTGTTTCGTCAAATAGCTTGGCATTTTGAATGTGCTGAACACCACCCATGCCCGGTAGTTTTTCCAGTTGTCTCTGTTGTCACCGCAATTATTCATGTTCAAATTGGATGCTTCGCTGCCTCTCGACTTTTTTCAGATAGCATACCCAGAGAAGTAACCACTTTCTGGGAAAGGTGTTTTAGTCTGTTTGAATAATATTTTTCCGATATATCGAGTTCGTCCATCTGCCAATACCCTAAAATAAAAGTGAAAAGTTTCTCTGCAGTACCTGAGTATCTGACATTACCCGGCTTGGATAGTTCAATAAACCGTTCGCGGATAAATATCTAGGTTTCGCTTATCGGACACAATTTTGCCGTTGAGTCTGGAGGACCGTATCTGCTTGTTTTTCTGATTTGGCTTTCAAATAACTCTTGCACCCTTATATTGCAGATGGTTGTTGTGGCAATAAAATAGATAATATATTTTTTGGGTAATAAATTAGTCAAATTATAAGGTGGTGAATGTTCTGTTGTTGTGTCCTGTGGTGAAAGCAGGCCGGCCAACTCGCGTATCCTTTTTTTGTTCCGAAACACAATAGCCATACGTTCAATTCAAAATACCTAAGGCAACTGGCTCTCCTTTACATATGCTCCAATGAGGTGCCATATCTATAAGGTACCCAATCTACTCTCATAGATTTAACCTACAAGCAGCTATTGGCTAGCTTTTAGTTCTGCCCAGTAGAAGATGGATTTCATTTGGGAAGCCCCAACCAGTGCTCCAAGAAATAGTCTCCGGGCTAATATCAGTTCTTAGCAATCGGATTGCAGGAATTCCAGCACGTTTTGAATAATTATACCAGGGACATTTTCCAACTAATTTCAAACGCATCGCATGACTGACACTCATTTTATCGAACGCTTCTTTTGCAAGCTTTAACAAACAATTTTGCACATGAAAGTTACCGCATGAAGGGTAAATAACTTGTGGTGTTGACACTGATCCCAACACTGATAATCCGTGGACTCAGACCATTTGAATAGGATGTATTTAAGACGATTGCATTTTTATTTCCACTAGATGTGCTGAAGAGATAGATCATGCATGATTACTAACAAGGGGATCCTGTTCGCTGCAATGGGAAGAGCAAACCTATAAGAAGTAGGATTTTGAATTGGAAATTCCTGACTTTGGTTACTCACACATCCGGATAATATTGACTCAATAGCTAACCCAATGTTGAACGGGACAAACATTATTATGTACGGGCTGACCGAAGGCGATTAAAATTCGCTTAGCTGCCTTTTCATACCGTTAAATTCATTCATTCATTTTAATCTTCCAATAGAACGTCGTCCCAACATATCCATGAATGATAATGCCAGTACTATCACAAATAGGCGTTTATGTAAAGAATTTGTGGATCTCCTTTCGAAATAATTGAAAGAGCCCATGGGTTATCGACACCTGGCGCAGAATTGTTCTAAATAATAGTTTGAATTTTTACAGGCTAGTCGTCACAAAATATATCAGGACTAGAGCTTTGGCAAATAAACTAATTAAAGAGATTGAAAATAACCCCGACCAACGAAAAATGGAAGCATTTTCTTTGGCTTCGTTATATATTGGCTTTTTGTACTTTTACGTCTTCTCCAGCTGTAGCCTACTTGTAATAGAATAACAGCATTCGCGTTTGTCCACTATAGAAATCTCTAACTTTATCAAATCCCCAAAATGTCGTGGGAGAATTGTCAGATAAGCGTAAAAAGGCCCATCAGATATAATTTCAGAAGACGCCGAAACTCGATGGGGTCTGGCAACACTGTAGGGGTATTCTAATGAACGCATTTTACGATAACAAACCTTGAAGATGGACCTGATTATTCGAAATCAGCTGGAAAGAAAATTCATGCTATCAAGCTTCTTTTCGAAGAGCACGTCACGGACACTCCAGGGAGTGTAACAAAGTAAAGTAACTAAATAATTATTGTTTGATCGTACAGAGAAACATTGCTGAAAAATCGTGGCTTCAAATATTGAACTGCTTTACTGCTTACTGGAATGGAAAAGTTGTTTTTTT
>NW_008752377.1:62302-65906 GCF_000715545.1 Opisthorchis viverrini
ATTTTTCCATTTTCAATTCCATACAGTTTCATTCGATGTCATATAATGCTGGCTTGCTTTGGTCTACAAACTGAATCACGTGTAACGGTCATAAGTCTCACCGATTTCTCTGTCATTCCATTGGGTATTCTTTGGACAAAGTGGCACTAGTGTCCTTCCGGCAAATCGAAAAGTCTTCCACAACAGCGCCTCTGGGGAGTTGTCCACCGTCCAAAATATTTCGCGGATTGGACGCTGAGAAATGCGTGTCCGTGGCGCAGACATTCAAAATGCTGTAGCGAACAGCATGCGAACCTCTATTTGACTCAAAATGTTTGCTTCCTTCAAGTTGCTTTGAACCCAGTGCTCGTGTATTTGTCCGCAGCTTCGTCAGGAGATGAAGCTGAGGAAAACTTCCGGCGTCTGTGGTGTGAGAAAGTACGGCCTTTTGTTGTGTGCACACATTTTAGGGCCCAAACCTCTGGTGCTTTCTAAGGAGTGAAGTAACATTCCTCAACAAGCTGATTAAGAAACGGTCACCTGATTAAAATGATTACTAAGTGCATTGTATCAACGTACTTACAGTAATAATTAGGAGTTGAATAACAGTAAATCACCTAGACTCGGATTATTTCACTTTGGTGGCAGACTTAGAGCTTTTGGAAATCGGACAATTATTTTGACTTCCACATCTATCCTATTTCACCTAGTGAGGTGCTGACAGCAGCGAAACAAGAATGATAAGACCCGAGCTCATGATATTTTAATAAAACTGAGTGCACGGACGATAGTTCACGGGAGGTTGTCAAACAGGAAAGTGACATTTCCTTTAAGTTATGGGCAAAAATCCGACCCAAATAGTAATCAGTGTCCAAACACTCGCTTTATGCAAATTCTGCTCGTTATGTTTTGTAGTTCAAGTGTGTGTCATGTTCACATCGGAGCTTGCCGTTATCTAGAGCGCACTGTTCCCCATTTTCCCAGCTTTGGAAAGGAGCACATAATGGAACGCTTTGAAGGCGGTACTCACGATTCAGTATCTCTCTGTCATCGGCGTTATTTATCGGATCTCTTCAGCCAATTTGTTCTTCAACCAAAAACATCAACCGTCAATTCGGTGGTCGTTCGCTTACGCGTCTACATCTACACCACATTTATGTAGCTCCCGATGTTGTTGCCGATAATAAAACCAGCTATTCTTGGATTTCTAACATCAAGTCAAAAATCGAGCTCATCTAGTCTAGTTCTATTCTTGGGTAATTTCATTCTTCTTTGTGGGAGCATTGGATGAAAGCATGGGGACAATATTTATTATTTATTAATAGAATTAATATTAATTACCGTGATAAGAGCAAGTCTGTTATCCTAACGTTTTGAAAGCATTAACTTTGAAAACGCGTCTAAGCCCTTTATGTCGACCCCAGCGATGCAGTCTTTCATATCGCTATGCCACGAATTCTTAATGAAAAAATGTTATAGCTTTCAGGAACGAAGTTCACTCTTCTCATACATGAGGTAAAACGTGACTGTTTATGAAGCTTTTTGCTACTGCGCCGATAAATTATTGCATAAGCTTGTTTAGCGTGTTAAGATTACAGTAATTCATGCGACACACCGTTTAAAGTTAGATCAGAAGAACAGCACATGTAGCAAGGAAATACCATATTATTTTAGTTCGCTTCAACTATTGTGGACTGGAAGCAGCGTCGCTAAAAGCAGCTGTGTCAAACTGATAGTGAAGAGCGTATCCTGAAGAATATCGTTTGACACGTGAAAGGTTTTTTAGTGCTTTCAGGGTAGTAATATGGGTTTCTGGTTGTGAGGATTAGCTTCTTGACCATTGAGCTATGTGAGCATTCCGAAGGCATGACATATTAATTTACACTTGGCCGTTGTTGCTCCGCCCAATTAATAAGTGAACATGTGGTTGCTGATAGGTCATCGAAAAATTAGGTGAAATATTAATGGCATTTTCCACGGACTAATGTTCAGCAAATTCGATTTGTCTTGGTTCGATAAAAACGAGCCAACTGTGCCAAATATTAAACCTTCAGAGGACGACACAGTGCTTGGATTTCAAGTAAAAGTAATCCCTCAGGAAGCAGCAAGAATTCGTGGGATACCAAAACTAGACAGAAATCCTAGTCTTCTGGTAAGTCGATTCTTATAGATACTGGTAGGTAGTCAGAATGTAAAAGCTTCATTTTGACCTGGTGACTCCCCAACAACATTCTCGTCCCATCTCCGGGATGCATTCTACTAGCTGTTCGGTAGTATACAGACTACACCTGAAGTAGAGTTCTTTGCAGAAGTTTCCGTTGGAGGCTTCTGATGTCTGTGGTCAAGTCCTCTGACCAATTCTAGCATACCTGACTCTGAAGCTCAAAACGGACCAGTTGGTCATATTTTGTGCTTTAAGAAGGTCCATTTTATTCTCTTCCAAAAGGACTTTTATTCTCACACATGTGATTTGGAGAACAATGCTTTGCTTCGCTTGGCACAAAGGAGGGTGAATTTCGTTCTGCGGTTGAACTATTCTGAAAATGTCTTAGAGGTGTAATTTGTGTCCTGATGAAATTGAAATGATGAAAAATCAGTAAGGTAGAAAACAACGTCGGACCCTATTCAATAACGGACACTATCTATGAAGAACATGAATGTCAGCACGTCATACCTAACGCTATTGAAAGCTTGACGGCGCAACTTGCCTCCATAATCGTTGAGAAGACAGTAGCAGACACACACTCGCAGACACTTAACAGTATGTTCACAGTGGATGTAATTCTAGGGTTGATTTGCGACCAAAATAAGGAATTCAACCCACTCGTTAACAACGCTTGACCTGATACTTGCAAACAAACAAATGTCAAAAATCATGAAACTTCACACACATCCATCGCGTATTGTTTCCGACCATTTTGCTCACAGACTTGTCATGTCCAGAAAAGATGTGTTGTTTTGTTGTGTGATCCACAGAATATGTTTAGAATGTTTGAGGAGGAGGTCCGAGGAGGCTTTCCCACAAGATTTGAAAATGTGAGTCTTGCCTGCCTTTCTTGCAGCTTTTTTGAGTCAATATTAAATCCTCAGGATACCATATATTGTGGTCACGCATTTGGTCATTATTGAACTGCACAGACTTTTCAAGATTGAGTGTTAACTGCATCAAATAAACTAATCACCTAATCATCATCTATTTTGTTCTTTTATTTTTCATCAACATATACATGTTTGTTCATGCACCTGACTCTATGAGAATCTTGCCGGTTGGTCACAACCAGAATGGCCACGATTTAAAATGCCGCTCCCTCACTCCAAAGGAAATAATTAAGGGTGTCGTTACATTCATTCGACATCATAGTGGATTGTTTGCACCACAAGGTTATATACACTTTCTTCCAACTCAAAAGACTATGGAATGTTTGTTTCTGAAGTCTACTCGTTAGTAAAATACCGTCTGGTATTTTTGTATTACTCAAAATGGCATGCTAATTGGTCACCTTTTTTAAATGAAGACCATTTTTTATACAAATGTCGGTTTAGCTCATGCTGAGCCTTGTAACCTGACTAAAATTACGTTTCAGTTATTCAGTGTACGTCTACAAGTAAAATAAAAATACCAGAC
>NW_008752377.1:66850-80760 GCF_000715545.1 Opisthorchis viverrini
TAGTAGTACAAATGCTGACGAGGACCACTACCGCCGTTCCACTGTAATGGTTCCTTTCTAATGACAGTAAGTACAACGAAGCTTGCATCTGGTAGATTACCTGGAAATCGGATATCCCAGCGTCTGTTCTTCCAGAGCGTTTCTTTCGAACAAACTGGAGTACATACAATTAGCCCATTCAACTTACTCTTTATTTGGTGGTATAAGTAACACTGATTCTCTTGAGGTTAAAAGTCGTGCCACTACATGAGGTTTTTATTTTATAACTTCCAAATTCCTCCCCGATGACTGATGAAGCTTGCTTGGGATTGGCGTACTTTAGGTGTAGGAAGCCTTAGTTTTGCAAACTTGTGTTAACACTTTCTAACCCTCTCTGTTCAAGATTACTTCCGAATGTATTGGTTGAAGAAATTTGATAATAGGAGATGTGACATTTTGCCCCACCCCAGCAGTTCAGGCTGGGTGCCGCATGAGCTGTTCGTCTTGCCTGAAATGAAACTTCTATGGTCTAGATGGATTTCAGGCCCTTATCCACGCGTCCATGAGCCTTTACCAAGTTCATTCGACTCAGTACTTTTTTTCCAGTCCTTCTGAAAAGGACGTGTTCTAGGTCGTTCGGCTTCGCTTACGTATCCTGATTGACCTTCATTTATTTTAATGTGGCTTCAGCGCACATTGCGAAAGCAGTAGTTGTGATTTAGGCCATGCGGCACACACATGCGACTGCGGTGACTATTAGCCGTGTATTATTTTGATTAGTATCCTCTGTTGGCAACCCACATCTATGTTGGCTACGTTACGTGCATTGGTAACTGTCCAATTTTCATTTCTAATCCGATATTCTGACGGCCATCCTGAGCGTTTCTTGCGTCCTGCTGGTTTCGTATACAGTTTTTTGATTTTGTTACTTTGAATGCAATAACATGTCGCCCTATATGTCACACGAACAGCCACACTGGCTCTTTTGATTGCTCGCTGTAGCCCTCCGAATTACTACGATTTATTCTTAATCACCATATGCTCGTATATAAACTGCGCCTAGACTGACGAGCTCTGAAACCAGGGTCATATTTATAACTGCCCCACCCGCTGTTTGCCACATTCCACATTACCGTGTGAATCCCGATTTATCTGCTACCCAAAATAGCAAGAAGACATGGCCCCACCGATCTCATATCTAAGTTCGTGCCCGAATGAGGGCCTGTTGGGCATTACAATCGAGGGGTTTTCAGAAATTTCCGAAGATAAACTACAAATTGACTAGGGAGATGTGCATGTGGTGGTGATGAACAATGTTCAATTTTGTTCACTATGAGAGTAAATAGTAATTACAATGAAAATCCTTGAAAGAAGAGACGTAATTCAAAATTTCTAGACTGCAGAGTAACGTACGTTGAGCATGCGCGAGCTATGGAAGATGCTTCTCGGTACTTGCACCTTTGTTTGCTTATCTTTTTCAGTAACCAGAAAGCATTTTATATTACAATCTGAGCAACGACATACTTTTGTCACATTGTTTCAGATGGAGCTATAGTTCGGCAAAATTTGACTGAGCATTTGGGTTAGCGGCTGGCCTAACTGAGTGCAGAGGCTCAATCGTTTGAAAATAAGAAAAGCAGCTCAGAATACGTCGCAGAATTCACAACCAATAAGTGTCCTACTTTTGAAAGTCAAATGCATCGAAACAAATGCATTTGGAATAGATTCATGGAATAGCAGCAAAAGCCATTTCTGTGGAATCTACCATACTGCTTTAGATTGTACACGATTTCTAACCTTTACCGCTTCCATAGACCTTTAGTTCAGCTATTTTGGAAGGATTTAGGGGATTAGCCAAGCAGAATGCCGGGGGTCAACTTTAAGAAAGACTTTTTCATGGGAAGTGCTCAACTCAGTACTGTGGTCTAGTGAACCACAGCGGCAAATTTTGTATAATTGAACCAGTGGGAGCTAAACGATTACAGTAAATGGAACTTTAAAATAAGCGCGAAATGACCAACGTTCAAGCAGAGTGGACCATTTTGGCTACTTATCTTGATGGTGCTAATAACGATTATTCATCATGCATAGCAATTGCATTTGAAGGATTTAGGTGGAATAGCATGGAATAGCCTGGATCCCTTTTCTACGCTGCCCAGCTGAATGTCGAACTCTATCACATTCAGGGAGTCTGTAACTCATGAAAATCAAAATTATACTGAACAATCTGTTTTCAGGAGCTGTTTTTGCACACTGTTTGTGACATCCTTGATGAAGTGGTCAAACATTGATCTGGCAGCGAAGTATAAACGCCATTACCAGCAAAAATAGCCGCGCTGGTCATTGCCGTCTTCCTGGATGGGGACCCGGAGCGGGTCATATCAACGGTGAGAGATGTTGTCAGAAATGGCCCAGTTGTGCCCTCAATAGCGCTTATGCCTCCAAGCTATTGTTTTCAATGCATAGCTCCCTTTTCAAACCCCCACTTAGCAGTCCAGTGACAGTGCTGTACTCACGGGTAATCACCCGCCTCCAATGCGCAGTTACCTGTCACACCTCTCCGAATCATCGGTAAAATAAGCTGTTAAACCTTATATCAGTGTACGACAAGTACGTGGTTATTTAAGCCGATAATGAGGATGACGATTTCAAGTTGAAAAGGAGCCCCTTGCAATTTGTAGACTGGGTGTCGGGTTTTCGCATGAAAGTGGGAGTTCTACTAGAAGCGAGTAGCAAGCGTTCGGTTTACCGGCCTAAAGTTTATCAAGCATTCTTCTCGTTGAAGCCATCATTTGCAGGTTGAGGTAATTGTTTTGAAATTAGCAAGTCAGCTAATTGCCCTTTTTTGATTCAAACTTTCTAGCGACGGTAGTAGCCCAGTGGTGAGATTGATGAGCAACAGTTGCGCAACAGTATAAATCAGACTGTTGGGTTCGTGACGAGCGATGATCAGTGTGAAGAGTTCAAGCGGCATTTATCATGCAGTGACACGGGAGGAATCAAATGGGGGAAACTTTTTTCTACTTTTATCCATCCGTAGGTGTTACCAATGGTTGAATTGTGGTCTGATCATCCTCAGGACTAATGTTTTGTGTAATACACGATCATTATTTTCTAAAAGCAAGCAGAACAGATCACCGCTGGGCTAGTTTATCTTGGCATAGTCCTTTGATATCTTCTTCAACTCCGCAAAACTACATATAGTTATTGAACCTCATTACATGCAGGTCAGCCAAAGAGCGAGAATTATGGCAGAAAAGTTAGGGTGACATGATTTTAATGAGGAGGAACTAGGATCAGGCGTACATGACAAAATGATCTCAGCAATAGGTGAGGAAAAACGAGCGGACAAGGTGATAGCTGTGGTGCCTTGGTCATATATCGCGATTGTGGCCAGAATATGCGCAGAAAACAGTGATCCACGTTGCCTAATCTGGAGTAGCATATGCAGAAGTGAGCTGAAACTTTGACAGGTCAGGGAGATACAAGAAATAATGTGAGGCGGATGAGATCCTATGGGAGCTTTGTACCAACCTGCAGGGTAATTATGGCATAATATACTTTATCTACGGTATAAGCGCTGCTGGAAAGCAAAGTTAATGACTGCTTGAAAAACTGGCTCCTAGAAATTTATTTTTCACTTATTTGCCTTTACTGAGGCACTATATACTTTGTCGGTCACTGCCACTAAATTATCGGCCCAAAATTCGTAATACCTGCTCATGTCCAAACGTTCATGTTCAAACTGTTGGCCAAGCAGATCTGGATTTGGAAATCTCGGAATTATTTGATGGCGCGCAATAAGAATAAAACCGTTGTTTGGCGAAAGCGCTTTGGTAACCAAATATTTGATTTTATTATTTGTACGGTCGCGTCAGCTTATAATGGAATGGACCATTGACAGAAAGGCGTTTGAACCAGCTGGATTCCGTCATTTTGTATGCACAGCTTTATCACTCGAAACAAGATTTAACTTGGGTATATGAGATACCAGATGGAAAGCGCATTAGAATTCAACTTGAGCTGTGTTTTCTCACCCTGGTATAAAATACAACTGTCTATCAATATTTGGTTAGTTTGTCAGAAGGATTCTTGGCTGATCAGACCCTGTAGTCTTAACGCGTACAACCTAGTACCTAGTTTTCCGCATAGTGCCTATAGATAAGCCATGCATATATTTTCCATTGAGCATCACCCCGTGTGTTCTCGGCATCTCAAAATATGTAGACACTCGGGTAAGCTTCTTCAAAATCTGAGTGAGTCACATAAAAGCAAGCAAATGTTCTCTTCGTTTTCCGTTTTCCTTTTGTAAATAAGTCTGAGTTTCTCAGGCTGATGTTGTAAGTTCTAGAGCATACATTCAAGAAGAAAAATGTTTTTAATTTGATCATCACTGAAACGGGACTCATAGGCCGTGATTTGAATACCCTTCATCACTATTGCGATAATATATTCTTTCTGTATTTATAGTGAAAACATTGGCAGCGAGAAGATGATTGCCTTATTCCACTAGTAAGTAAAAACCAGTTTTGAATGGCGTTTACATTTAAGCTCTCACATGTGCGCATATGCAGATGAATGCACCTACTACTTTCTTATGGTTAGTTTGCTCTCTGATCTAGTAAATTTATGTGGCACTCTGAATGGAAATTTGCACGGGAGGGTCATGTCCACAGAGTCTTTACCAACCCAATCAAGTTTGGTATTCATGGTAGAGGGGAAAGATCCTGTGATCAAATGAAGCGCTTAGTAGTTGGTCAGAGCTTAAATCACTCCCAGTGCTATCATCATGCAGCGTCCTCAAACATCGTGGTTAGTAACCGGAATAGTAAAATGTTCCGCAAGCTTCATACAGTAGAAACGTCAGTTATACTGCCAATTTCATCACATTGTAAGATTGGAAAATGTTACATGACTTTTAACTGGGACAACCGGTGGCGTGCTGCTGAAATTATTGAGATTGCACTAGGTAACCTACGCCGTCTCTCAAAGACACCAACCAAAACCAAAATTTCTCATCGATTTCTTTAATACTACGTGGAACTTGATAGTTGGGCTAACCGGATTACCAACAATTAGGTTGATGCATCAATTCAGATGATAATTTGAAAACTTGTATACGAATTCTAGTTCACAGAATCCGTCTCCAGTCTTCTAACTATATAACTTTGTGTGTGTATGACCTAATACCTGCGGATATGTAACCTCCCCGTGATTAGTTTGACCATTTGCAATGAGTTGCAGGGGATAAGTTTTGACGAATTTTGTTGCTTAGCTATTTGGACGTCTTACTGTGCAATAATCTTCCTGTTAATGATTAAGTAATCAGTCAAAAAATGGCGAACGACCTATTTTGTTTGCTGAATGACGCTGACCTGAGCTTTGCTGAAAACTGGTAAACTAGCAATTTAACCGTGAAGAAGAACTCTTATTGGAATTTAGCACCCTGAGCTGATCAAATAACTCCTGCGTTTGTAATAGCCTCTTTTCCGGAGACCACTTGTATTGTTGTTGTATTTTAGAGAAGCTTTTACAAGCCCCGCTTGACACATCTCACCCATTTTGAGTAAGATAGAAGGAAACTGTCATATTAGTTTCACTGGTTTACACTGCAGTTGGACTCAAAGCTAACAGGATGACCTGCTGGTAACATGTGGGCAAAATCGCTGCGACCAAGAATGCAACCACACATATCAATATTGAAATGGACCCTTAGCTTTTCTGTTGTCTCACCTTTTGGGATCTCTAGAGCTTCTTTCCTGTCCTGTGTGAAAAAAAGCTGCATTTTTTATGGTCGGTGTGGCGAGTGGATTGATGGCTGACCGAACATTCTAGGTAAAAAGATATACCATTCGCGTCAAGCTGTCCCGGTTTATATGAAATTATGACTTGCGTTGACTACTACAACCGTCATACGCAGCTGGTAAATTGCTAGCCCTTGAGACCGGTGCTAGTGCTTGCACGTATTTTGGAAATATTTGCTGTAGATATAGGGATGTTATGTTACGGGATGTTATTGAACTGCCAGCTTCAGGATATCCCACTAAAGCAAGTCGAATGAATATATATACATAGGCCATTCCCCAATCGGATAAGAACAACGAAGTGCAAACTGCCTCATGTATAGCTTGATTAATTTTAAATATTTGCCTTTCGCTCTAACATATTGCGTTCGCGTGATCTGTTTTGATGGGTCCTTTTGACTCCCAATCTCTTGAACTAAATCTCTGGTGCGAAATGCTCTATCGCAATAAGCTGAACCACAGATACATTCCCAAAATGAGGCTTCAACCCACATGAAATGATCTACGCGTCATTCATTGCGATCCCAATCAATAGGATTTTCTGTTACTCGTTAGGTATCAAACTAAAAACGTAAAGTAAAACCGCGCAATGTGCACACCTGATAACAGTTACATACCTTTATCTTTGTGCTAGTCTCACATAGTGTGATTCAAAAAAATTCACGATCGTTTGACACGATGACGGGGCACATCACGCAAACGTGGATGATTCATGAAGTCACTAGCTCGAAGAGTTGGGTGTCGATAGAGTTAGCTGTCCGGTTCAACGCATATTACAAATATAATAAGACAATTTTGCATATCTTGAGCACTTCTACTAATATAAAACTGAAGGTGACGCATATCGCTTGGTGAAAAAATCGTTTGTCCCAGTGTCACGGCGTTGTTAGGAATGTCGACCGTAACTACTGCAAAACGCAGTAGTTTCAACGCATTTAGAGGCCGCGCAACATGTTGTTTAGGCTGCTGACAACACAGACCGCGTTCATATGTTTGCAGTCGTGGATACGACCGAAAACAAAACCAGACCTCGTAGCCATCAAGGGTGATGAAAAACAGGTTTTCTCCTCGTCTGTTTGAGTGTTTCAACCGGAAACGAAACAGTTCCGTCATCAGTAAATGATAAATTAAATGGATGCCCAACCGGGATACTCGGCAATCACCGAAAATCCACAGAGACTCTTGATATCACTGGTGCTTTGTGGAATCGTAACAGGTGTTCTTCTGTCACTGACGGCACATTGGAAACTGCCCTCTTTTAACGCTGATCGATTATTGCTTCATTCCGGCAGGAAAAATAATGAAATACTCACTCCTGCACAACGAGCTATGGGTTTTTCAGATCAGGTAGGGATGTTTTCCGGATAGGCAATGACTTTAGTATTGCTGGACTGGTTGGTTTCAAATTTTTTATAAAATTATGAATTTTAGCTGTGCGATGAGACGTGCTATTCTCAGAGTCAGCTGTCGTCAATGTATAGATTGATGGAACTTTCGGAGGAAAATTATCGGTGGGTTCTGAAGATTATCCGAAACCATCAAACACCGTACAACTGTTGTTAGTTCAGACACACCCAAGCGAGTGATTAAGTGTTGGGGCAAATCTCTAGGCCACTCACAACGTGAACATCGGAAAATGCAGCAAGGCCTGTCTATTTATATTAGCATTCTTCTATCTATCAGCCGTAAACATTAATGCACACACACACATTCATAAGGAGCAACGACACTCTAACAAAATGATTTTTTTGGTATGACCCTTCGCTCAGATATTGTGGGGGATTTTATTAACCATATTGTAACCCGTTGATGATGATGACGTTCATCAATCAGGTCCACAGTCTGCGACTCTGGATGGAAATCCTGAAAGTAAGTCATGTGGACGAGTTGAATTTAACAACCATAAGGTATGAAATCGTGTGCATCAAACTGCGTCCGCCGATTTACTGTTTCGGACTATCCATTGCTACAAGAGTGGGAGGAAAGTTGAAAGTTCGCCCTGCACGATGAAGGGTCAATGCTAAATCGACCAGTGGAGCAATTCAACGTTTTTTGGATCTAGATTTTGTGTGCGGCATTTCAAGGAATAAATAACTGGCGACGTCACATCACCGAAATTCTACGTGGAAGACCTAATGAAGGCCTGAAGTTGACGAATATCGCGACCGGAGGTGACATCTGATCTGTAGCAGGATATGTCAATCCCGAGTTTATAACTTTCTTTCTGTAGGGCGAAACCGCCTAGTGTATTTCGCTTGCGAAAACGTGCATATATATGTTTTTGTATTAAAGTGTATCTCAATTTAATTTTTCATTTTTTGCCAGTGAATTATTTCTTTACGATTGCAAAAAGTCCTCAGTTGATAGTTTCAAACCATGCTGAACTATGATTTTCAAAAAGTTGGAGTGCTCCCCTTGGTTCGCATTGCTGGTATGCTTATCCTCCTGTTTACATCTGGTGCTTACTAATGTGATTATCATGAACAATATGAGTGTGCCTTTTGGCACTGATGTTTTAGTGTGCGGAGTAGCGGTTCAACATACGTAAAGGAGGACTCGGTGCAACCGACGCGCAGCTGCAATATGCCAGTAAACAATTGAATAAAGCGGGGTGATTGTCACTTTGTTGGAAAAAAGGCGAGCAAAGTAAGGAACGCTCTCACACCGGTCTATCATTGATAATTCTTAATCAAACCAGGGCAACATCCTTATTGTTCAAACTGTGGCGTTTTTTTGGATGCGTAGGGGTCCGAGGTAATACTTGAAACAACTTTAGCTTGGAAGCGGGGGTTGAACAGAATGGGTTATTCCGTGCCCGCAGCGTTGTGCGAATGTGGTTTAACAAAGCCGGTTCGATTCAAATGACGTTTTGTGGTAAAAATCGTTCAGCTGTCGCGTCCTCTCATCTTCTAGCTGCAACGCCAACAGTGAAGTACTCGATGGCTTGGATACAGCAATATTACCCACGCATGTATAGAAGCACTGGAGGTGCCTAGAATGAGTCCAAACCACGAAAAATACGGCCTGATACCGGGTGTCACAATTGTTTTAAGGTAAAAGCGATATCTTGGGATCGAAATGAGGAATGACGAAAGATAACTTTAAGACCATAAAAAGGATGCACATACATTAATCAACCATTTTCCCCTAATAGTTGAGTGCAATGTGTGTTGCAAAAATGCTAGCATGCGATCGTCGGTAAATTTGTCCTACCATCAAAGAGTGGTACACACACGGTTGGTAAGCTTTCCAACCCCCCTGTTGGTGGAGATTATACGTGTATCATGTAGGCGTGTAAAGCACCTTCCTGTTATGATTGTGAAGGACCCCGCTTTTGGATTGCGCCCAAGTTATATCCCAAAGTTTAGCAAAGCCCATCGAAGTGCGTTTAGCATCTATGTATGTAGTTCTCAACTTTAACACATCGCGATATCCTAAATATCTTATCAACTGCAGCATGAGACGGTTTTCAGCAGCACATGCAGTTCGAAGTTTTCATCAGAAAGAAATTTATTTATGTCACGTGTGAAAAACCAGATTGACGGGGTGTTCGGTGTCTTCCGATAATTTGATTACGGTTGATTGATGTTCGGTGTCTTCCGATAATTTGATTACGGTTACTTTCCTTAAGTCGACCATTTCAGGTTTCATCACTTACCTAACTTTATTAAATGGGTTCATTGACATCAAGTGTCAAGCCCTAAGCCTCCATCTGTTGTAAAATTCACCGGATGGTAAAATGTTCGCGTTTACATTCAAGCAGGGAGCAGGGTATTTGGCAATGAAGTAGACAGTGAAATTGACGGACATGCAGAGACTGATGGGCCTGAAGATTGACATAATTCTTTGTGGGCTAACGAGCAGCTTGCAGCTTCTGAAGGCTTATCTTGGTCATCATGAGTGAGTAGATACGGAGATAAACATGGCAGTAAAACTCCGAACGACCAAACATGCACTCCGTAAAGTCATGAACATTATGGGTAATATGACTCAGTTATCTGAAAAAAGCGCTCGGATCAAATATATCCCGACACCAGTCCATTTGAACCAGTCTTATTTTCACTATTCATGTGCCATGATCATCAAATCGCCTTCACGTTTCAAGTACCTGCATTCTTCTCCAACCTATTCCGCCGTAGTTGTCAGTGTAAGCCATGTGATCTAGGGCCACGCCAAGAAAATCGATCGATGCTTCACCAACGTATGACCATGATTTGTTTAAACGGCTTACCGTAAGCGACAGGGTAACAGAGAACGGGGGAGACATTGGCGACAACCTACCAAAATCGCCGTGAAACGTAAGCAGTTATATTATCTCGGGTCCCTAATCTGTGAGCTAAAAGCAACGATAAAGTGCCATCCTCAACGTGTAGCCACATAAGTTGGAAGTATTCAGCTACTCATTGCACTACCCTATGAGTATTCCCAATCGATCATCAGATGAAACCACTGCTGATGCTTGGTTGTTTTGACGGCCAAATGATGCGGTGTGAAGCCTTCTTTAGCAGCCACGTTGGTGAGTGCTACTCTAACTTAGGCAGCTTCTTTTTGTTAACAGTGGGCATGATTTTTTTAATGATGAAGTAGACACGGAAACCACAGAAAACTGAAAACCAAGTGGATTTAGGAGTGCCGCGGTTCGAAAGATAAAATAACATTAATTACTTCCAATCTTCAGAACGGACTCCTAAGTCCGTCAAATTGTGGAGGGGGCAAGGTCATTGTAAGTTTTTTAAAGTGGTCCCATGGAAAAAACGGTGTGCTTATTCAATGAAATCTTGCACGCTATCACCTGAAGTTTTCAGAAAGTTCAATTTAACTAATGAATTAGGGAGCGAGGTCACCTTAAGTTTTCATGAGCTTTCCTTACGAAAAGTGAAAAAAATCGAATGTGGCTCGCTTTAAGCGGACGGTTCTGCCAAAAACTGGCGTGTTTCCAGGTTCAAAGTTATTTGATAAGTGCTATATTACCCAGGTACCGAGAAAATCAGAAATTGCTGTTTGCAAAAGTAAAATGAAATATCTAAGATGAGAATGCACTCCAAAATTGACAATTACACCTACAACATAATTCGCTGCATGGAGAATTAAAATTGACCACCGCTTGAATGAAGCCCCTTTGTGCGGAAAGTTTTATTGCATAAGTTTCAACCACAGATACATTTGCGAAATCAGGCGTCTACTCAGATGAAACGATCATTGTGCAACACGTTGCGTTCCAATTCAACGTGACTATGTGTTGTTCATTGAGTTCCTTAAGGAAGTAGTTGAATTAATCCGCACGCGGTATGCACACCTGCAATCATCAAATACCTGCCTCTTCGTGCACGACAGAAAACTGTGTGAATCCAAATAATGCCGCAATATTCACGATGATTTGAAACGATGATGGGGCACACCATGCGAAAAATGGATGATTTGTAAAGTAATCATTTCGATGGTTTGAATGCCGATATATTCAGCTGTCGGGCTTAAGGTATGTTGTTTTCATGATGGGAAACCTGTGCACAAGTCGAGCACTTTTCGTAATACGAGACTGGAGGTGACGGATATTGCTTTGTGTGAGCATCGTTTGTTCGAATGTCACCGCGTAATTAGGAAACACAACCGTGTCTCTTGCAGTTACCCAAAAGGCTGAACGGAGTTGGAGTCTGATCGATTGATTGTAACGTTATTGGTGGAAAACTGACAGTTTTTAGGTTTCGAAACCTGGATAGTACTAAAGGTAGATTGAGACTTGTAAGCCCTCGTCCGCTCCGCTGTTTAGCTAGAAACAAAACTTAGTGCCATCATCAGTAAATGATAAATTAAATAGATGCCCAGACGGGATTGTCGGCGATGGATGCAAATCCACAAAGACTCTTGATATCACCGGTACTTTGGGTACCCGTTTGTTGAATGGTGATAGGTGTTTTACTTTCACTGACAGCACCATACAAACTGCGTTCTTTCAAGGTTGATGAATTATTGTCTGAAGCCGGCAGCCACCACAATGAAGTACTCAGTCCCGCACAACGAGCAAAGAATTTGGCGGACGATATTTGAGGTACAAATGTGTGAAGCCGTGTTGTAAAGTCCACTTGCCGTTCACCTACTTGCCCTCTTTTCATTCAGTGAAATTAAATATACATACTGGGATGGAACAGGATGAAAACGCAGTTTAGTTTCCTGATTCACATGCACGCTTTTCCTGGAACGTCAAAGATGTACGGATTTCCACACTGGATGTTCCATCCACCATATACAATCCATGATGTCAGCCATGTTTCCCCTAATAAACTGGTGTTGGCAGAGTACGCTTTGACGATGCAACCACTGTAACGACTTTTCGATGCATAGCTTCTGTGTCACTAGGAGGGAGCACCTGCTTGAATAATCTCCTCTCTATATGAAGGTTCATACTTGAATGCATGCCGCGAATGCAAGGCGCACTCCATGATAAATGACTCAACTTGCGTCTTCAAACTATCATATAACGGAAGAAAAATACATCGTGATCAGCATTTCAAAAATATTTTTAACTTTGGACTAAATTTGGTAAACAGTTCGCGAAATACCAGTATGTGCTGCACGTTATGGGTGTTTCTGAATCCAGAGCTTCCATCTGCGGTTGCCTGCTTGGCGAGACAACATAACTCGGTACACTGGTACTCATGCTTCTATAGTACTTGCATACAGACTTCTACCAGTCTCCCCCACTACTGCGCGTCGCATCTCATAATGTGCACCATTACGTCTTTCTTGCACAACAGCCAAGTGTCAAGGTGATTAAGAATCGCTGCGCTGACAGTTTGATTCCAAAAGCTGTAAAGTTACGACTGGAACACCAAAAATCTGATTTCGAAGGCAACATTGCTCGATACAGCTGGGTGTTTAATACGAATGCCAATGAAAACAGATTTTCAGATTCATATAACGCAATTTATTGGAATTGAGATTCTACTGAATGCATCATTGACGTCATTACTGTATTGGTTTCAGTCCCTAGATCTGGGAGTACGAATCGTGATAACCGAAGTAAAATATTCGTCCACATATTAAAGTGGGTCTTTGCGCTCATGTTAACCGAGTGAAAATTATAGCGCCCCATTGGACACAAAAATTAAGTTTGTCATTCCAAATCATGATATTTTATTGCTATTAGCTTCATTGTTACGGCGGGATGGTTTCAATAATTCTACGGAGAATGCCACGATATTTACTTCAGGCTGTAACATAAGTCCGTTTTTTTTCAAAAAAAACATGTTTAGAAAATAATAAGTGCATTAGTACAGAGTCCCTGAGAGGTGTTTCAATTTAGGACTTCATTTTTAATGGAATTAGGAATTTCGTTTAATTTTTCACATTCATCAAGTGTTTCAGGAGTGTTGGTTTACCTATAATTGGCCGGCCAATGAAATGACGTGCCTCACATAAATGCGCTGTCAGTGTTAGCTTAACAAAACTATGTTTCAGAAGATTTCGCTGAGAATAGTCCCAGTGGCCGTTTAATCAATTTGGATTGACGTGGAGCAACATGACTAAATTTCTCAAGTTTTGTTAAATGTGCAAGTGTAATTAACCACATTCTGGAATCTGTTGAATACTCCCAAGTTGCATAGCCGTATTCCAATTCTTATTGGGGCACACAATTTGCTTTCTCAGGCCGACCAGTTAATCAGTTTATCAGCTCTATATCAATCACCATAGGCATGGTGACTCGAGCTTCCAAAGTTTTGATCATCCAACTGAGGGGAAGAGCTCTGGGAATACAGGGAGGCTTTGGATGTAATGACATGATTGTGTAGCTGGGAAATCTGTAATCACGCATTGGATCGCATGGATTTGGTACAAGAGCTCCACTAAATCCGCTACTGGGGCATATATGCTTAGTGTCGTTTGACGCGGGTAGGCAGAATCTTGTGATGCGCAACAAGATATGTGACAGTTGTTTTCGCCAAGTCGCCCTTAAACCACTGATATGACGAGAGCGAGCCATAAAACACTAATCCTCAAAAACGTTTTCTCTTCAGAAATCAGTATTTTCTGGAATTCACCATTCGAGAATTCGGTAATGGATGGGTTTGTTTCATTTTCCCAAGGTTATTGTTGGCGCACTAATGTTTACGTCCGATGAAGTCTGCTTTC
>NW_008752378.1:0-176 GCF_000715545.1 Opisthorchis viverrini
CTCACGTTTGGCATGTCCTTACAAACTGTGAAGTAATGCTGCGAGTCTTCAGGGGTTCGAACCTGATACTCATGCTTACGGATGAACCCGTTGAGCTGGTGGACAAGTTTGTCTACCTTAGAAGATGTGTCATTACCTGTGCTCTCATCCGGATTAAGAAGTCAACAGTGACCTAT
>NW_008752378.1:1681-5991 GCF_000715545.1 Opisthorchis viverrini
ACTTCTCGAAAAATCGTAGCTTGAGCAGAATTGATCTCCTGCCAGAAGAAGATAAGTTCGAGCAACAACGTATTGGATGTTGAAATCAAGGCGGTTGCAAACCATCTCTTTCCAAACAGGCTCGATTTTTCGAGAAGTACAATCATTAGCAAACCAGTTTGGTTCTCACGAGGACTCAACTGATTCTCTCGTTTATGATATTCTACAACAGAATGTGCTACACACAGGTCGCCTCCTGTCACAGTTGGCGCGGGGTTCGAGATATCGCACTCTATCTTCATAAAGCAAACAACACACAAGTTTGCTGAATATCATAAAAGAATGGTTCAGTTGTGTCTCTCGTGAAAACCAAACTAATTTGCAAATGAGCGTATTTCTTGAAAACAGTCCAATCGGGATCCAATTAGAACATAAGGCTGACCGAAACTCGCGGAGTGCACCTACCTGATGAGCTTCGTGAAGGGCATAACCGGTCGTGGGCTGTCGTAGAGTTCTTAACAACCTTGTGAGTAGTTTCCTCCACGATAAGATTCGAGGTTCCCCAAAATATATTTGTAATTTCCACCGGATTTACTTCGATTTCGTGAATGCAGAAATGTCATGTGCGAGTGCTTCAAAATACGTCGTGGCTTGAGAAGAACTGGCGTCTTGTGCAACAATGGAATAAGCTGGTCCTTTCTTCGGCCACTTGATGACAGATGCGTGTGAGCAACACCGTGCACCTACCAATGGTACCGAGTGAGCTGAGCAAATGCTAGAAAATACAAATAGTTCCATTGCCTCCAAGAATTAACCGATGAAGTCAGCTTTGATCATCATCAGATTCAATCTGTCTAAACCCTGAGGTTGGTTTGCAAGGAATAGGGTTTTTTTATTTTTCCAATGTTCGAATACCATGAGGAGATGATTTAATCTCGCCTTTCGAATAGGAACCTGCAGCAAAAAGCCTAGCCGCAACAGTCGTCCATATTTGGGGTGAAACATTTTCTCCATCGTTCTTTTCTATAAATATGTGAATGAAATGATGGAATTTGAGGAGCGTTCGATAACTCTGAAGCTAAAATCCAGTTGAGTCAAATGCAAACACGTCAATGAGCAGGTTTGGACCAGAGGGCGCCTGCTGAAATACAAAAAAAATTGACAAATACATGCGTATTTTAGTTGGATTAGTCTAACATTTTGTTGTTGGTTTCTTTTCAGGAGAGGCCAATTTCCAGAAAATGAAGGCCCTAACGGTTGCTTGGATGACCTCCCTAGAAGGGGATAGGCTAGGTTTTGTAAGAGGACAGTTAAAAAAAGCAAGGTGATATCGGCAGCCTGTGCATATGCTTGGTTTCTGATCAAGAGTGACGACTGGATAGACAAAATAAATCGAAGATATCGGCAGACTGTTCATATGCTTGGTTTCTGATCAAGAGTGACGACTGGATAGACAAAATAAATGCAATTCAGAAAAAAGATCTCTTAGTTGACAAGGATTTCACCCATCCAAATGAAGCAAAGTTAATTAAACTAATCAGTCTTCAAGCAGCGGACAATTCTCAACTTATGCAGGCCATTTATTGGCCACTTACCGGACCACAGCTGTGGTATCAACCAGTGTGGTATTGTTCAAATGTGATCACTTCTAGGGGAATCAAGCCTATCTTGAACAGGAGAGCTGTGCTGTGAATCTGCTTTACTCTCATTGGGGATCCTCGGTAATGTGTACCCCACAAAATTCCAGCAGGCATTCTGAAACCTACGGCTTTCCAGCTGGTAGGTTGAGCCCATAACTCTTGAGCTAATCAGTAGTGTGATGAAATCTCAATTCAGACTCCCGTGCACTTGTTATTCTGCACGAAAATTGGTAATTATGACCGTGCTTCCTTTAAGTGGCACCTGATCAAGTGTTGCGTCAAATTTTCCCCTGTGCAGTAGACGAAATCGACAAACTTTTGGTCCCCAAATAAGGTTTGTTTGAAAAAGTTACATTTGTAACACTTTGCGTGCCAGAGTTTGCAAAAACCTGGCAACCACTTCTGATAATGCATAGCGTCAACTATTGAAAGAAATGGGCGCCTCATTTGCCTCCAGTGGGCTTCAAAGTGATGCTACATCTCTTGTGCCTCAGATTCCATGAGTCCGGTCGCAACTTTCCTTGGTTCAATGGCAATTTAAGGGCACGGAGAAAGTCATGTTACATCTCGTTTACAAAACAAAATATCCATCTTCTCTTTGAACGCGTCTTCCTGAACCTTCCTGAATCCCAATGACTGCCACTAATTTGCAGGACATTGCTGCAAACCGAGACCACAAATTCACTAGTGGGTTTCACTTTTCAACAGACTCACAGAAGATTTACCAGGAAACACATTAGTTGCATGCCTCATCAGTAGCATCAACTGTTACACACTTTTTTTCTTGCGAATCGTTCAAGCGCGTTTGATTTACTTTCATCAGTTTGGCTTCAGCAGCGGTTTTACTTTGCCGTTCTCAGCTTGTATCATGCCATTTACGAAACTGCGTCACCGACTGCCTTCAATTTTATGGACGTTCCCGGATGCAGGCATTATTCGCCGTTGCCTTTGAGAATAGGAACCTATCTCATAGCAGCTACGCAGTTTTTTTGTGAATTGCACTCGAGCATTTAGGACAGAGCTTCAAACTATGGCACTGGTGCTTCAACCATACTTGAGAATCGATTTGCCTTTCTTGAGGATCCATCACCGGAATGAACGAATTGAATTTTCTGCTTTCCAAAATTGCCTAACACCTTGTTGGCTTTACGAAAATAAAGACCCTGCACTTTCAAGATGACAGTCGTGCAAAAGGACGTTTCTTGTAAGGATTTAGGGCCATAGCATGGTTGGCTACGGACTGTTTTCGTCTTGATCAGGCAGCTGATTACTCTGTGCCTGGCTATCTCCGAGTTGGACGAGTTGTGGTAAAAAACATTCATTTACCCTATTTGAATCACCAAAATCCGGCAGAGCGGCAGAGCAACTTTCCTCAGCAGACATCTAGATTAATCTGTCCATCTGAACCATTGAAGTTCCACATATAATCCCGAACGATTCAAAAGCGATAAAAGTGACAGAAATGAAACTGATGAGTTCTAAGGCCCAAAGCTTTGCAAGACAGGTTATACATAAATGCAAAGAAATACTCAGAAAAAACCTCAACGAAGCAATTCAGACTGCCAGCCTAGCATCAATCCAGTAAGCCAATGTCTCACCACGGTCTGCGGCGCGTCGCTCCGTCCGTACCCATCAAAAACGTATTCGCGTTTTTCAAAAAACAATGAAATATGCAGTCATCCTAGGTCTTTTGAAGTACCATCAAACTAATTTTAATTTGTTCCTTTGCAGAAATCAAAAAGGAAAACGATGGAAAACTTTTGCGGACATTGTTTCTGTGCACGGTTATTTACGTTTGTTGTTCAAATGAAAGACGCCCTGGGCGTAAAAATTGCGTTGGGTTTGTGGACGGGCTAAATTTTCCAAAGTTTGCCTCAAATATTCTAAACTCAAATCGCTTATTTACAACCCGTCAAACTTCCCGTCTATGCATATTGATGGTAGTGGAAAACTATATAAGTTACAAGTATCACATTATTAGTGCAGAAATCAAAAAGGAAAACGATGGAAAACTTTTGCGGACATTGTTTCTGTGCACGGTTATTTACGTTTGTTGTTCAAATGAAAGACGCCCTGGGCGTAAAAATTGCGTTGGGTTTGTGGACGGGCTAAATTTTCCAAAGTTTGCCTCAAATATTCTAAACTCAAATCGCTTATTTACAACACGTCAAACTTCTCGTCTATGCACATTGATGGTAGTGAAAACTATATAAGTTACAAGTACCACATTATTAGCAAAGTAGGGTCAAACCAAATTCTCACTGCTTTGTTCTTGCATTAGCTGACTTTCCTAGGAAGCAGTGTTGCTTCAGTCCGACCTCTAAAGAACCCAATTGGGCTATATACTTTCTGTTCTATCCGGCCTCTTGTTCAACAGGAACATTGAGCATATTCATCGCAAGTTCGCTAATGATATACTTGAAATGAAGTTTGTGCATTACCGTTGCCAACACGCTTTGTTTAAACTTTAAACACAAAATCAAATATCCTATGCTCGTAGGCCACTACTGTTCCTTTTCCACTCAGCTGATTGGAGCCAGATGGCTGATTACTCTCGTTTCGTTGGTTGCACACCCCAGAGGTTACTACGGCTGTACAAACAAAATGTAACACCATAGGTTGCGTGAGTAACTTGTTACATCGGCCTTGATTCCGAATACCTGATTTGATCGTGATCGAGCTTGGGTTGCA
>NW_008752378.1:6000-10056 GCF_000715545.1 Opisthorchis viverrini
AGTGCTCAAAACGAAGTATTACAAGCCCCTCACCTTCGTCACTCTTGATTATTTTAATACTTAGATGGTTTTGTGCCGATGAATCTGAATGCAGGCTGTAAGTTGAGCTACATAGCGCAATAAATAAACTGGTCTTCGATTCGCGTGACTGTCAAACAGTCGAATAAAACTTTGTTCAGTGTTTGAAACTCCCGCCAAGATAGTAGTTAATGCTTAAAAGTGCATCTTGTGTATTGCGTTCTTTGGATTTCTTATTCTGAGTTTATCTTTTTAATTTTTGAATAGGCTTAGAGCGGTCTTCCCGGCTGATTCCAGTCGAAATCAGGAATAAATCCAGTTGATTGTCTGTGGGTCCATACAGAACCGGTGACCAGTCGCGAAAGAGAACAGCCATTAGAGAGACTTTCTGACGAAATTTCCTGGAATGAACGAGCCAAGGGTGTAATAAGGCGAGGTACAAAAATTATTAGGTGAACAGGGACAGTGTCTGCGCGTCGAATGAACACAAAACTGTCATTCCCACGTGCTGTGCACATAGAGTGAAATACTAGTCACCATAGCTGAGTTCACCAGACGGAAATAAAGGGATCAACTTCCCAGACGAACGCCTGAAATGTTCCCCGAAATCCAAGGAATAAAAACGACATTTGCTGATCTTTGGCAACACTGATTGGGTAGCTTGGTTGTCTCATTGACACAAAAAATCTGCATTACACCTGATCAAAGAACCTGCTCTAGAATAACTGTCGACCACTAAGGTTGGTGATTCGTCCTACTGCAATTTTAAGAAGTTAAATTTGTGCGTTAACATGGGATGTCCCTTTGCATCATTTCACTTATCTGTACACTAGACTACCGAAAGCTTTGCATGTGTTGAGCCTTAGACTGAATCCTCCCACTAACAAACAGTAGGCCAAATTGCTCTCACATATTCAATCTACCCAACAATAAGCCATGGACGTAAAACCCGTGAAAGAGAACACTTGAAAGAAGCTGGGCGTAATAGTCTTCCAAGCGGCCAGGACACAGCAGTCGCCCGCATCCGGCAGCCAGGCTGGAGGCACAGACCCAGAATCACAACCTCAGTGAAGGCTTTTTGTTGCGGACACAATTGGGGCACAACCACCAACACGCATACAGACCAATTATTGCAATTTATTTCAATGGATCTAAAATACTGGTTGGTAGAAATCGGCAACAACAATAATTCCACCGCAAATAGCAAGACAGACTTTACCTCTGATCACAACTCACAGAGTGGTCCATCGAGACTAGGATAGCAACGGCGCAACTGAGCATGGCCGCTGCACACATAAGAGCGTGGCGTTTAGAACCAGCTATAACAGTCAGCTTTTAAAATAGTCGTGGTCAACTGTCACTCAAACAACTGTGCACCTATGAGCCAAGAGCAAGATATAGCACAAAAAGAAGTACAATGTGCCTGGCCATCAGCCAGTACCATCCAACCAACAAGAATGAACTCCATCGCGTACAGCACATCCAAATTGGGGACAACATTGTGGTACATCTAACAAACTGGCTATTGCTTGCATTAGTTTGTCGGAGCAAGGACCATCATGGATGCCAAGAATGCCGCAAAAATGCTGTTATCCTTGAAGGAGGTCCGCACAGTCCATGTGTATACGAACAACCGTACCCCGGGACATGGCTACTGGCCGATATAAAGGATATTCTTGTTGTTAATATGTATGGAAATCGTCTCACCATGCTCCTAGAATGGCAGATATTAGAGATAAGCACTGATATTGTGTTTTTGAAGATGACGACGTCACTAATGCTGGGAAGACACAGCCTTATGAATGATATGAAGCTGCGTTTTCACGGATGTGCCTCTCTCTGTGTTCAGCCAACTTTCGGTGGATGAGGCCAGAGAGCACCTTCCATACCACAGCTAACAGGCTGACGCCACGGTGGTTTTCACATAGCGTCCGTGTACCCTTTTTGAAGATAGCGATTTGTGAATGATATAAAGCTGTGTTGACGCTGGACAGCCCAGTGTAATTTGTCCACGGTGTTACCCAAATGATTGAGGCACCTCTGCTTAGTTTTAGTACCAGGCACTCCACATTTGGAAAGTGGTGGGGAGAGAGCTCACATACCTCTCAAAAAAGCCCACTGCAACGTGACAAAACTGACAGGAATCTAGGACGAAATTCCTGAGAGCGGTGGCTCACGGCTTTCCCCGGTAGGCTCAAAAGCCCGGCCACTTTAGAAATCAGAAATCGTCTATACAAATGGATCCACTGCGGATGAGAATGGGCTGGTTGGAATAAACAGTGTGATGTATTACCACGTATCTCATCGTGACGCAGACTTTATTGTTCCTGTATGCATGAACTTGTTAGATTTAACACGTTGGTTGCTCTTAAACCTCCGGGGTGATCGCAATGACGTCCACAGCTGGCCGAAGTGTACGAAAATACCTTGCACGTGGCATACGTGGGCAACACAGATAATCTCCTGTAGAAAGATACATTTTTCGGCTGATACTCGCGCAAAAAGCGAAACCATGGCAGCTGGTTGTCGAGGTCCCAAAGCATGAACAAAAACAACTCTTGTCTGGACCACCAAACAATGGTCAATGCCGCGATTCAAATTCTTATAGTATATCCTAGACTGCGCTTATCTGAATGGGTTCAATCTGTTGCTGGGTAGACACCAAAGACCCTGTGTTGATGAAAAACCTCTGGCTGTAGCCAGAAACGCCGTGGTGGTTGTTTTCTTTACTCAACACGCTTCTAGTTTAGTTCCATGCAATGATAAATTGGCAAAGGTCAGATTTCAATAATCTTCCGTGTCGCGGCGGCATTTTCTCACTACAACAAAAGCCAAAGTTTAAAAGCAATGCTTGCTACTGTTACAACGATGTTTAAAGCTTTCATGCCTGATGATGGCTTGAATGAACGTGACGAGGCCTGTACGATGCACTCAACTGTGGTGAGAGAATTAGTTGGTGCAGGCAAACTTTGGCGTCGCTAAGAGAAAACATCCGACCGCTTCAGGGGAAACATACAGGGGTTAGCATGGTGGTAATATCCAGAGAGCAGCACGCGCATGTTACACGACCGAAGAGAACCGCAGTAGCCCTTGGTCGCGAATTGGCTGAATGTATCTGGAGGGAAGAGCCTCAGAATTGCAATCGTTCAGCAAGATATGCATGCTAGGGGGTCAAAAATCCTTGGGTTTCCGTCCCAATAGAAGACATGAACGACTGCGAGGGCGACGGCGGTCGGAGTTAGTTGTACTGTTTATACCCCTATCTGCTGCTGGCGCCTGTGAGTGGGTACGTTAGTTTACCAATGCTGGTTTTGGTGAGGTGGTATATCTCCTTTCATTCCATTCAGCCCGTCCTCTGCCTGGAACTGCCGTTCTCTGCGCATACACTGTGGATTCGATGCGCATCCAAAGCCTCTCACACATTTTGACCTGTATATGTCGAACCAGTCTTGGCAAACTCTTTGATCACTTGCACTACCGCCTTTAGTTTGTGGCCGCTCACTAAAAGCAACCCTGAGTAATTTAATTCGAAATGTGTGTTTTTGAAGCAATGATTTCCACGGACAGTTAGTCTAAACCGTCCGCACATTTCAAGGATATGTAACCCGTTGCGTTTTGTTTAAGTGAACGAAAATTTAAGGTCATAGATTGATGCAGACATCGATTTTATAGGCGGTTCACGATAAAACATAAAATCAAACCTTTACATATTTTAGCATTTGGCGTTATACTTTAAAAGCGGGCTAGCACCCACAGAACACCCATTGCAATATCCACCCAGAAAATGCTACGTGCATGCATGAAAACCCCTAAACATAACGAATTAGATCAACTTGGGAATCCCGCCTCCCTTCTGTCATAGAGATGAAAGAGAATTTGACGCACTGCAGTACTGATTATAGTACGCACCTCTACAAATGATCTTCATTCAATGATATGCACAAATACTCAATAGATAGTACAGCGTTACGAAATAACTTATTGTCAATTGACAACACACCACCCATTGGATAGTTAGAATACGTCACCAAAGTCAAG
>NW_008752378.1:10138-11116 GCF_000715545.1 Opisthorchis viverrini
TAGCTAGCTACTCACCGTAAGTCATTGGTCCGTGTTTATGTGCGACAACTATGCGTGGCATCCCAAGTTAAGCACCAACGACGGCCCTTCATGCTCGTAATTGTACGCCTTGTCGCCAATCGTTACTACTCATATTAAACACCAGGCCGATGAATACGAGACCTTAACTCCACTCTATAGCCGAATCTAACAACCGACGCGGGCATTCCTACTCACAGCTCTAAGCGATCTTCCCCTGTTTGGCTACATATGGCTGCATATGGCCTGTACATATCATCCTCATCATCAGCAGTATGACATCGGTGTTCTGCACCGATGCTTCACTGCCGTACAACCATGAATTAGTTGAAGGCCTTATTGTGAAGAAATGAGTAAAGGTAAGCAGGGAAGGGACCTAGGGCTAGCTCAACACAATCATTCCGAGGTGCCTACACCTCCAGAAATTCACTCAGGCGATCTGGATAAAAACTGACAACAATAACGCTACTGATATCGATTGTCGGCCATATCTTGTAATACCTCCAACCAGGCACAGTGAGGATCGAGCGGTCTCCATTCAGGAAGGTGATTAACACTGAGAGCACTCAAGCGTTTCGTGATCTCCTTCATACTCCTCTGCCAAGTCAACGGTTGCCCACCTCTCTGTTTGCGCCACTCTGAGTTGGGCATGGAAAACAGCGCTCTCTTCGACAAACGATGGTCAAGCATACGCAACACGAACCAACGCAACTTCTGGTGCTGGAAACATTCTCCAATGGAAGTACCCGTTGCATAACCGAAAACGCGCCTTCTTACTGCCCCGCTACGTATTCCCCGACACCAACCCACACGAGCTATGGTTCTGAGACATCGATTGTAAAACACCTGAGGACGTCTCAGTTCCGCTGCCCTAATAGACCAAGTCTCACAGCCATACAACATAACAGGCCGTACTGTAGCCTGATACACACGTCTCTTCAGATTCAGGAATGAACCATT
>NW_008752378.1:13209-16765 GCF_000715545.1 Opisthorchis viverrini
CTGAATGTATCTGGAGGGAAGAGCCTCAGAATTGCAATCGTTCAGCAAGATATGCGTGCTAGGGGGTCAAAAATCCTTGGGTTTCCGTCCCAATAGAAGACATGAACGACTGCGAGGGCGACGGCGGTCAGAGATAGTTGTACTGTTTATACCCCTATCTGCTGCTGGCGCCTGTGAGTGGGTACGTTAGTTTACCAATGCTGGTTTTGGTGAGGTGGTATATCTCCTTTCATTCCATTCAGCCCGTCCTCTGCCTGGAACTGCCGTTCCCTGCGCATACACTGTGGATTCGATGCGCATCCAAAGCCTCTCACACATTTTGACCTGTATATGTCGAACCAGTCTTGGCAAACTCTTTGATCACTTGCACTACCGCCTTTAGTTTGTGGCCGCTCACTAAAAGCAACCCTGAGTAATTTAATTCGAAATGTGTGTTTTTGAAGCAATGATTTCCACGGACAGTTAGTCTAAACCGTCCGCACATTTCAAGGATATGTAACCCGTTGCGTTTTGTTTAAGTGAACGAAAATTTAAGGTCATAGATTGATGCAGACATCGATTTTATAGGCGGTTCACGATAAAACATAAAATCAAACCTTTACATATTTTAGCATTTGGCGTTATACGTTAAAAGCGGGCTAGCACCCACAGAACACCCATTGCAATATCCACCCAGAAAATGCTACGTGCATGCATGAAAACCCCTAAACATAACGAATTAGATCAACTTGGGAATCCCGCCTCCCTTCTGTCATAGAGATGAAAGAGAATTTGACGCACTGCAGTACTGATTATAGTACGCACCTCTACAAATGATCTTCATTCAATGATATGCACAAATACTCAATAGATAGTACAGCGTTACGAAATAACTTATTGTCAATTGACAACACACCACCCATTGGATAGTTAGAATACGTCACCAAAGTCAAGTACATTTGCGGAAATTAAGGCCAATCTATGCCAGTCACCATGATAATAGCGTATGCGCTCGTTTGCCTTAGCTACTCACCGTAAGTCATTGGTCCGTGTTTATGTGCGACAACTATGCGTGGCATCCCAAGTTAAGCACCAACGACGGCCCTTCATGCTCGTAATTGTACGCCTTGTCGCCAATCGTTACTACTCATATTAAACACCAGGCCGATGAATACGAGACCTTAACTCCACTCTATAGCCGAATCTAACAACCGACGCGGGCATTCCTACTCACAGCTCTAAGCGATCTTTCCCTATTTGGCTACATATGGCTGCATATGGCCTGTACATATCATCCTCATCATCAGCAGTATGACATCGGTGTTCTGCACCGATGCTTCACTGCCGTACAACCATGACTTAGTTGAAGGCCTTATTGTGAAGAAATGAGTAAAGGTAAGCAGGGAAGGGACCTAGGGCTAGCTCAACACAATCATTCCGAGGTGCCTACACCTCCAGAAATTCACTCAGGCGATCTGGATAAAAACTGACAACAATAACGCTACTGATATCGATTGTCGGCCATATCTTGTAATACCTCCAACCAGGCACAGTGAGGATCGAGCGGTCTCCATTCAGGAAGGTGATTAACACTGAGAGCACTCAAGCGTTTCGTGATCTCCTTCATACTCCTCTGCCAAGTCAACGGTTGCCCACCTCTCTGTTTGCGCCACTCTGAGTTGGGCATGGAAAACAGCGCTCTCTTCGACAAACGATGGTCAAGCATACGCAACACGAACCAACGCAACTTCTGGTGCTGGAAACATTCTCCAATGGAAGTACCCGTTGCATAACCGAAAACGCGCCTTCTTACTGCCCCGCTACGTATTCCCCGACACCAACCCANGTGTCTCAAGTTGGCAAACGCGGCCCGAGCCTTGCAGATTCGTGTCACACTACAATCAGAACTAATATCACTTCCAAGATACGTAAAACGCTCCACAAATGCCAGTTGCTCTCCCTGGATCGTAAGTGGCGTGTTCAGTGATTGCTTGTCCGCGAGCATGAACTTACACTTTGTGGGTGCAAAGTGCATACCAAAGGACTTTGATCAGTTCCTCCAAAAACACTTGAGCCTTCTCCTCCTCTTCTAAAAATGGGAACTTTGTCGTCTGCATATTCATGATCGACAAGATTTTCCTCACAGCCAACTTGAACACTAGGATGTTGAATGCCCTCCAGCGTTCGTCTCATTATTTTCTCGATAACGATGTCAAAGAGGAATGGAGAGACGGGGCATCCCTGACGGAGACCGCTTTGTGTACGGAAACGTCTGGAAAGCTCTCCATGCACTTTTAACTTCACTCTACTTCTGATTACCGATACCGATAACATATGAGTAAATGGAATCGACAGCTTCATTGTCCTCGTCAAACTTAACCACCCAACACTCAACCACATTACCAGTGTCACCAACTGAGGCTGGTTTTTGAGAAACCGGTTATCCAAATTGTCCAATAGCCCTTGCTTTAGAAGACAGATGCAGAAGCCTGTGCCTCAAGCCGCCAGCGTTCATATTAGGAGTTATCATTCCTACTGGGTTGAGGCCCACTAACCTCGACCGCTGCCTGAAGGTCATCTGTCACAGTTGCTGAGTCTCAGTGCAGCAAAACTGGACTCTGAACATTCCAACGCCTGCCAACGTTTGTGGCTTCTCTTGGCTCAAGCAAGTAAAGTTTATCCAACGCATGCTTATATATTCATTCGGACCACCGTAATTTGATGACAGTGGTTTACGAAAAGTGCAAGTGATGTCCACTTCTCCAAGTAACCACTGTCGTTTGACGGAGGAGCAACCTTGAAAAAAAATTATGCTGACTGTCTCTCACTGTTCCGAACGGACTGATCGCTGATTACCAAAAGCGAATTCCTACAAGAAAGCCACGATCCCAGGTGGAAGAAAAACGTGAATTTACCACCACAGGTGTACATGGTAGACTGCGACAAGAAGTATAACTTTGTTACCACCCATGCTTCCTGCAGCTATGCCATCATAAGAATAGCACAGCAAAACATCGCAGCCAAACTTGACCCATGCCGCTTTCGTTCTGTCAACTTGTGATGTTGAACAAGCTGAATGGCTTACGCATCGGATCAAAATGCTCAATTTCCGCAAAGACACTCGTGAACGAGCAAACAGTACACTTGCCAGCTCTGATCAAGAGGGTGTGAATCTTGTATCTACGGGCCGTACAATGTTTGAATTAAGGCGATTCACCCAAACCAACAAGGCACGCGCGCTTCATCAACACTAACGACATGTGGGATACATAGGAACGGCAATATTATGTGCCTCTGTCGATGCCTATGTAGTTGTGGTGCCCATCCTCCGACAGCAGGTCAAGGACTCGTCGCGACTCACAAGACTTCTTCAGAACCGCAGGCGCACTATCCGCCATGACAAAGCCTAATCATCCATCACTTAGTCAAAAGTGCGGGTGAACGCTTCCGGCGGTGCCTGAAGATATGCTGTGCAGTGGTCCGGCTACCCAAACTGTTAGTTTACCAGGAGTGTGTGGCAAAGAAATAAGAATAATATCGCTAGGTTAGGTATACAATAATGAAGAAGTCAGACGGA
>NW_008752378.1:18231-25908 GCF_000715545.1 Opisthorchis viverrini
TACGTCCTGAGTAGACAACTTGGTTGGTGTACTCCAGGAGCGGTCTGACGTAGGCCCCATAGAGTATTTGGATATCCGTGCAAGTATTACGGGAGAAGGTGCGTCGGATAATCCACAAAATGGCGAACGCTTTGTGGGTCGATTTCTACGGTGCAGTGCAAGTATTACGGGAGAAGGTGCGTCGGATAATCCGCAAAATGGCGAACGCTTTGTGGGT
Organism: Opisthorchis viverrini; assembly: GCF_000715545.1. NCBI lineage: Eukaryota > Metazoa > Platyhelminthes > Trematoda > Opisthorchiida > Opisthorchiidae > Opisthorchis > Opisthorchis viverrini. Next base: position 18,449 of record NW_008752378.1, read on the forward strand.
CGATTTCTTACGGTGCAGAGGACAAGTCAAGTTTGAGGAAACCCAAGTGCCCAAATCCTTTTTGGTATCCACCCTCATCATGCATAACAGAGGCATTCACTGAGTCTCCTCCAAACTACATATGGACGCACTTTCCGTCGTTTAGAGGAAGGTGCCAGTCCAACGACCACTGCTTGCAGTGTCTACATCCATTTGGANGTCGTCCGCTGCCAGACCTGAAAAGAAAAACAGCATTGTATTCATTTAACGTCTTCTCAAATGTTCTGAAGGATGAAATCAAGACATCCGCCAATTTGTATACAAACACTTAAAGACGGACTGACAATTTCTCGAGTCATTACAGTGCAATAGAAAAAGTGAATCCACACCGAAAGTTAAGGTTAGGGGCTTATTCGAACAAATTACAAAAAAGTCTAAAAAACAGTGATTTCGGGCTTCAGCATAATACCATTATTCACGAAAGTCTTCCCTTGAAACAACATACGTGGATAAAAGTGCACACTCCTGGGAAGGGCCGGCATCTCCGCGAAATTCAAATCAAGCGCTTTTGAATGCTGTTAATAATAAAGTGATCGGGATGGTGTCGTCGGTAAAATAGCCCATTCCGTGAGCTTGATAGAGACCGTCATACAGAGGTAAAACAGGGGCGCGTAAGATTTTCGAAGGTTGTTTTGAACAATTTGGCGGGTACGTTAGTGAATTCACTTTCGGTTCCCTCCGTCGCGATGGTGAAGGTGTTCGTCGGTAATTTAAACCCTGAGACAAAGTGAGCTGACCTGTGGAAGCAGTTTGAAGTTTACGGTAAGGTCACTGAATGTGATGTGGTCAACAATTATGGCCTCGTGTTATGTGGGTTTCGTGATTTTCCAACGTTTTTACATATGGAGAAGGGTTAAGATGCAGAAGGTGCGCTCGCTGGTTTGCAAGACAGCATTTTGGATGGGGCGAAGATAAATGTGGAACGTAGTCACGGCAAGCGAGGTGGATCTTGTCTGATGAGGAGGCGTGTGGGGCGATATCGCGACGATCCCGTTATCGCCCCCGTGGCCCACCCCCTAGATATATGGGCGCTGGCCCGCTACCTCGTATGGGAAGTTATGGGCCTGCCTGTTACGATGGCTACGGAGGCCCCTACGGACCACCGCCACCGTACCGTGGTCCCAGAGGTAAGGTTGTGTTGTGGTTGTTGGCTTATTTTCAGGCGGACCAGGACACAAATGCCCATCAAATGGGACAGCCACCGCCTGATCGTCTAGAACCCGTGAGCCCACCGCGGGCACCTGGGCGAGAGCCTTTGCCCCTTCCACCGCCTGCAGCAGGTTATCGTGGATCCCCCATGCCGGATCTCGTCCCTCCACCCCGCGAATATCCACCAAAGGGTGCTCCTCCCCCTCGCCAAAGGTAACCTCGAAGATCGTTTGCATCGGCCGTCTTAGGTACCATAAGTACGAAAACTACGGTGAGTATGATGACTATCGTGAACCAGTTGCTGCACCTGCACCCAGGTTCAGCGAATACTATGACAACTACGGCAACTACAGTGGTGGTGGGTGGTATGTGTAAGATGTTCGGTTTTCCGTAAGCCTCGTAGTGATTGCAGGGAAGGCGATAGGACCCCTACCACTGGAGGGTATGACGGAGGGTACGATTATGGTCACCATGATTATGGTGCAGATAACCGGTCGCCTGCCCCACCACGGTAGGTCTCCTATGTTCTTTACACAACTGGACGCTTCAGGTACGCTTATGGCAGTCCATAAACACTGGTGAGTCTGTTTTCCGTGTCCTCTGCGAAGCCCATATTGTCACGACGTTAATTTTTATTACGAGTGTTCGCCTGAAATAAGTTCAGTAGTCTCGAATTAACAACGGCTCTTCTCAACTCTTTCGAATGGAATTCATTGAGACGTGATCACTTAGTTTTCATTGTTGCAAGTGTATGCCGTACCGAAACCCCGTAGGAGTGCAAGTTGGGCCGCCAGAATTACGACCTCGCATTTGCGCTGACTCCAGGTAGCCTCTTACGGTTGTTTCCGTCGCCTAGTATGCGCTTCCACGTTTTTTAGATAAAGAACTGATGCATATTCGCAAACTGGTATTAAAGATTGATTTCAGTTCGTTCTGTAATCAGTGGACCGCGCAACTCGTCTGTTTAGTCGGATGAGATGCCGATACTATCGATCATACGTGACTTCTCAAGGCACAGCGGCACCAGCCGATTGCGAAATAACAAACGTTTGCATTTAATACCCGAACAATTACGTACCGAACGTTTCCGTTAGCAGCCTCTGTCCAGCGCGTCGTCACTTAGGTTTCATCCCCTTTCCGGTGTCGTCTCCGCAGTCGCGCCGTGTTTGCACGTTTGATGTCATTCTTAACAATGCTTTTACAATACACCTTGTAGTTTATCGGTCTGTTTTCCTGCGCCTTAATTGGCCGCCCAAGTCTAAAAGCATTTGGAGGTTTGGAGCTTTGCCTTAGTAGCTGACACTACCTTGATTGTTGACATTTAAGTTCCCTTCGTTAAACTCGTTATGCCCGTCCTTGAGGGCTGCTGTGCCGCCCGAGTTAGTGATCCAGAGACGTTTGTTCTTATTGCTGGGTTTTGTTCACCAGCTTCAGGAATAATCCCGGGGTAAAAGTGTGACAGCATGGTGATGGATGCTAGCGAATCAATCACTATTTAACAGCCCTAACTGGACTTGCGTTAGTTCTAGTGACTTGCAGAGTCGCCCTCGTCATCACACGAACCCTTGAGGTTGCAGCGTGCCATCTCTGTCCATCAACAGCAATGTCCATGTTTCGTAGTGCTTCACTCAGGGTGACCACTTCGGTGTTTAACATCGAAGGCTGCAAAGTTTAAGACATTCCCTACAAGGACCATGACTACTACCTCAGCTGATGATTGACTGATTAAGTTGAAAAAATGGTAACTTCGGTCGATGTCAGTCTGGAACGTCAATTGATGTGCACCGATATTGAATCGCCAAATACATCCCTGACAGGATTTCGGACATTGTGGTTGTCGAAAAAATGCTGGCTATATTCTATCCCCTCACCTGGTGGCCTGTACATGCGAGGGATGCGGCACGAAATGTACCTTGGTCTTGTCACGTCGAGGTCGCTACCAGGTAATGCGATCGAACAATACGTTTCTTCGACAGACGACTACGTTGTCAATCCCGTTGGTCTGGCGAAAGATGATATATACATCCGGATTGAGAAGGCCAGAGCAGCATTTGCGAGCCTACGTCATCTGTGGTGTAGGCGTGACATCAGGTTCTCTGTCAAGTGTCGAGTTTACAATGCTGCGATGCGCTCCATATTACTATAAGGGTCAGAAACCTGGCCGCTTCGCGCCGAGGACGTCAAAGACTTCCAGTGTTTGACCATCGATGTCTTAAAAGCATTGCACAAATCTGGTAAGAACACCGGATTAGCAATGCTGAAGTACGTCAAATGGTATTCGGAGAACTGATCACATTGCACAGGTTGTGCTCGCTTGGCCACGTGCTGCGTTTGCCGGTAGACCGACTTCCTCAAAGGGCACTTGTTGCACAACCACATGAAGGGTGGAAGAGGGCCAGAGGCGGTCAAACATTGACTTGGCAGCGAAGTGTGAAAGCCATCACTAGCAAACTCGGCTGCGCTGGTAATTGCCGTCTTCCTGGATGGGGACCCCGAGACGGGCCACATCAATGGCTGGAGACATTGTCAGACATGGATCAGTCGCGTCCTCAATGGCGCTCGTGCATCATAGTTATTACCTTCAATGCATAGCTCCTTTTTCAACAACCCAGCACTTGACAGCCCACTGACAATGCTGGATTTACGCACCAGTTTACTAGCTCGCGCCTGCAATGCACAGCTACTCCCCCCCCCAAATCACCGCTGAACGAAACTGCAGCAGCTGCAACCACTGTACGACGAGTACGCGGTTATTACATCCGACAATGATGATGATGGTGACGTTGTCTAATCGTGCCTTACGTTACATATCAACGTGTTCATTGGTCTCCATGTATGTAGATTGAGTCTGAAACTTCGGGAAGCGCTCGTACAGGTAGGAAGTAATCGCTTATCCACCATTCCCGTTAAAAGCACATTGCCCTTGTCCCCGGTATTTTAACGTCAATCTTCAATCAAGCTTATATAGGTTTACCGTTTGTTTTGGGATGCCACGTTTGGCTCATACGCAATAATTTGAGCCAGACTGGTGTAGTGAGGGAAGACAGTCACACAAGTATAGCGGAACAGACCGTATTGTCACACCTCCACTTTGTCGATGCTTGAAAGCGAAAGAAGTTAAATATGGCTACATAAAAAAGCTCGAGGTTATTGACAGCTAAGCTTCACGTTTGGTAGTTCACCGCAATTGTATCATTTATCGGCGTCTTAAAAGCACATTGCGGCACCCAAAACATCCACCGAAAAGCTAGGATAAGTTGATTGGTTTAAGAACAAAACCATGAATAGCCGGGCGGACTAGGATTCTCGATCCGACATGGTTCACGTTCTCTGGTAGAAATGTTGTTACTGATGGTGCATACTGAGATATTAGCTTGTGGCTGTTGACGTCCAGGGCGCGAATAATGACGTTAGCACAAGAGGTTGGATTAGTCTGCGCTGGAAGAACTGGTCACCAGGGTTGGAACGGACAGTCTTCGGTCTCGTAGTGCAGTAATGGTGGTACTGATGGATACGCCTTTATATCTAGCAGCTAGATCTGTGCTTTGAAATCGTCTGAATAAATGACCTGGAAAACTGCGGATTCCAGGTGGACAGACCTTGAGCATTTGAATGCACCTCACACGCAGAAATGGCGCCACAGGATCCAAGTCGTTACTTTCAATTTGTGATCTAAACCAAGAGGAAAGCGTTGCGTCTTCCAGTTTTCATTTCATCTGCAACGTCACCCTACTTTTGAACCCCGTCTACAACTTCTATTCTTTGACACCATAACTTTCCTCTTACTGATCGACCGAATTGGATATAATGGTGACTATGGTCAACCATAAAAGTAGTGAATTTCAAATAAAGTTGTTGTTGGATATGCTCCGCTAACCGTCCCGTCAATCTATACGGAGTTTTCTTTGTGGAAGTAAATCAGTCACTGCATACTACACGTTGGAAAAAGAAAAGGTAGTCATGTGGGTGCAGGTGTGCGTCATTGCCTTCCGCCCTTTGAAACTAGTCTGTGTTTCTCAAACGCCCGGATTTTCTAGGGCGTGTAACAACTAGCAATAAACGTTTGTCTGAGCGAATTGGAAACTAAATATAAGTTGTAACACCTGTTACACTGCACTCACGTGGTGGTCAGATGGCTCGCTGAGGTTGTTGAAGCGCAAATAGTGATGATTTATCTGGGAACTATCACGTTGAAATACCTCGTCAAACGCTGTCTTCAACATGAGGGAAGGCTCTCATTTCAGAAATCGTTGTTCAGGATATCGGAGCGAAATATCGTTCCTTTTAGAAGTGCGTCAAATGACTATCAGGCGTGAAGGCTGTCCTACAAGGCTGTTTGGTACAGGTTATCGACCACTGTTAGTGAGCAGAGTTTCCATGTCATCAACGTGGAAACCGTCAAATTTGCTAGGAAGAACTGAAATCGATGGGCAAAAAACACTAACAGACCGGTGGCCACCTCGATTCTCTTTTCTTAAAGCTGAAATGAAATGGAACACTGCTCCTTTTGGTAAGTCATCGGGCAGGTGATTATCGGTTACTCTCTACGGAAAGCTTCGGGCGTTCATTTTTTGGGTGGGTAGAATTGGACCTGGGCATGGGAATATCGGTAGACTTGATGCTCAGGATGATGGTGATTCCTCAGGATCCTGGATTACTTGCTCATGTTTTTTTCTTGCCGCAGAGGAAATCACTTCTAACGAGACAGAAATTATTGGGTAGAGGCACGGCACCGGTAATATCTCTGATGGGCCACGTACAATTCGGATAATACCATGTTTTCATATTGATTGTCCACAAATAGTTTCAAGTCGCTTCGAAAACCGACCGACAGTGAACAGCGATACGCTGAATTGGGTGTCACCGTTTCTATACCACTGCTTGTTGGTCACTGCACCGTTTAGCCCATGGTGGTGTGACCGACATGCACCGTCCTTATTTAACGTCCCATCCCTGGGTTTATTTTAGTAAATTAGCTGTATGAACCGAAGTTCCAAGGGCTTGTAGAAGCTGACTTGGCTATCTAATACGTCGCTAGCGGGGTGATCCAAGTACATGGATTTGAACTCCCCAAGGTGAACAGTGAGTACACGAATGCTAAGATTCGAGTGGTCGGATTGTTATTCAGACAGTCTACGGGCGCAAGATCTAGGAAGCATGTCATTTTGGAAGGCCAGTGATCCTCTCTTGCGGTTGATCACAATACATAATAGTACAGTTTACACACTGGTACGGATGTGTTCATTACCAAAAGGCTGCCTTATAAATAAGTAAATGCAGTCGCTTCCACACATCGGCTCTTTGCATTGTTGATCTCTGTGTGTCGGTGGTCACCGGCGTCTTTATTCGACTGTTCAGATTGGTGTCCTTAGAATAGAGCTGCAATAGCTTGGTTCAGGTGTTTTGTGGCAATGGGTTCATTGCGTGGAATTTTTATAGCTGAATGGTCGCTACGTGTTTGGCTTATTTATCACTTCCACCGTGAAGTGGTGGTTGATGTGTTGGCCCAGTCTAGCGATACTTCAAGGAACGTGCCAAGAACGCGCCAAGCTGGACTAGACAGACCTGCCAGCACCATCATCCAAGCTACGAACATTGCTAACAACCATGATATGCTTGTCAGCGCATCATTATAGGAAGATTCAGTCATTTTCCCCTCGCCCCGCTTAGTCGCTGTGAATTATACTCATCCTCGCGGCTACTTGCATGCATGGTTGCGTGTCTGACATATCTGCCACTTCTGCTGGTGGTGCTGAGCTCAGCGCTTTGAGAGAACAAATCTGGGTAGCGCACGATGAACGGTTTAAGGTGAACTGAAGATCAAGTTTCATCGATCTGCAACTCCAGGCAAGTATCAAGGCTTTGGTTTGTATGCCTGGCATTGCGTGCCGGTCGCCGTAGCTAACATGAGTTTATCATTTCGTAGTCCGAGAACACCACCCTCCTAACGTTCACTGAGCGCTCTGTAATAACGTGTTCCTTGAGGCCCGATGCTGTTCTTTGTGCTTTAACGGATTTATGGTACTCAGTGTACTCTGCGAAAATATGAAGTCGCTTGGGGACTGCTAGCGAACTTCCGGCATCTTCAAGTCAAACTATGAATATATATGCATTGTCATTTTTCCCATGATCGTCTGTTGATCGCCTGTTGTTGGGTCATCAAAGATTTTGTCCGAGGTTTCTCGTCTTTTCACTATCCGCCTTGCTAGGAGCCTGGATCAAGCCACATAGCTGGGGATAGAGTATTGCCACGATCCGCATATCATATTGTT
>NW_008752378.1:27347-30041 GCF_000715545.1 Opisthorchis viverrini
TTGCGCCGATTTCTCAACTGGCCTAAATGGAGCTATCCAGCAGCACCATTATCCACTACCAGTACCCGACGATCTATTCACTGTTCTGAATGATGGAAAGTTCCTCGCCAAAATCGACCTTGCCGAAGAGTACCTTCAAGTTGAAGTCGTACCAGAATCACCCCAACTACTGGCAATCAACACACATTGCGGGCTGTATCAATACAACCAGCTTTTGTTTGGCGTCAAAACCGCCCCAGCAATTTTCCAGCAATTGATTGAGACCATCCTTTCTGGCATCCCAGGTGTGGTCGCATAGGTCGCATACCTGGACAACGTGTTGATCGTTGCTGTTTCACCCGAAGAGCTTCGTGAGCGAATCAATGCCGTCTTACTGCGCATTCAAGACAATGGCCTCCGCTTCCGTCCCGAGAAGTGTCAATTCTTCTTGACAACTGTGAAATATCTTGGGTTCATCTTCGACGCCTCTGGTTGTCATCCTGACCCGGAGAACTTTCGAGCTATACAGCAGATGCCACCTCCTAAGGATGTCCTATCATTACGTTCCCTTTTGGGGTTAATCAGCTACTATTCGGCATTTCTGCCTTTGCACGACATCCTGCCCCCGCTAAATCGGTTGCTTGGAAAGGACGTCCCGTGCAGAATGCGAGGAAGCATTCTGCAAGCTAAAGACGATGTTCAGTTCTGATCTGCTACTTACCCACTATGACCCAAAGCTGCCGATCGTCGTGACAGCTGATGCCTCTAATTTTGGTGTGGGGGCCGTCATTCTGCACATCTTTCCAGATGGATCAGAGAGGGCCATTATGCACGAGTCGAAATCACTAACCCCAGCGGAACAGCGATACGGACAGATAGGGAAAGGAGCGTTGGCCTTAGTGTTCGCGGTTCAGTGTTTCCACAAAATGTTGTGTAGTCGCCGTTTCACCCAACTAACCGATCAGAGAAAGGTGTTTCCGCACACTCTACCAACCGCCCAGAAAAAATAGGCCCTGATTATGCTGGGTAACGATTTCGATATTCGATATGGGCGCACCACCGACTTCGGTCAGGCCGATGCATTATCTCGCCTGATCAACAACCGGCCAACAACCGAAGGAGACACGGTTATTGCGCCTGTTGCATTTGAGGTCCCAGCCGACCTTAGTTGGTACAGTCCGTTTGTGCACTGCCCGTGACAGTAACAGGGGTTTAAAGAACTACCACAGCTGATCCAACGCTCCAAAATGTGATCCAATTCATGAAGTCTCGGTGGCCTTCGAACCACGAGGATGATTGCCTTCGACAGCTCTTTCATCGCCGAGATGCATTAGGGATCGCAAAAGATTGTTTAATGTTTGGAGATTGCGTGGTGATTCCTCAAACATTACACTATCGAGTTATTCGTCAGTTCCATTCTGGACATCCAGGAATCAAACGTATGAAGTCAATAGCTCGCAGTTACGCATACTGGCCGCACATGGACCAGCACATCACTGATTTTGTAAAACGCTGCTCCCGATGTCAACAAGCTTCAAAGAATCCGCCACACCAACCACCGGTTCCCTGGCCTCGACCTGAAAAGCCCTGGTCTCGGATCCACATTGATTACGCAGGACCGATAAATGGCACTTTTTATTTGGTTTTGATTGACGCTTTTTCCAAGTGGCCAGAAATCGTTCCGGTGTCATCTCCAACAACATCTAGTACGCTGAGAGTGTTATCCAACATTTTCAGTCAGCATGGATTACCGGAGTCCATAGTCTCAGACAATGGTTCGCAGTTCACCTCTGCTGAGTTCCGCGACTTCTGCACTCGACATGCGATAACACACGTTCGTTCACCACCGTACCACCCACAATCGAACGGTCAAGCAGAAAGGTTCGTCGACACATTCAAGAGGGCTTTGCTTAAAGCTCGAGGGGAGGAGACATCCGTCGAAGCCCTTCAGAGATTCCTGTTTGCGTACCGAAGGACCCCGAATGACGCTTTGGCAAACCAACAGTCACTTGCAGTGGCACTCGTGGGCCGTAATCTGAGAACAGTCCATTCTTCGATGTTGCCAACACAACCTACTGAGTCAAGGTCCATACCGGTGGCAGTTGGAGCTCCATTCGAACTGGGAACGCCCGTGCTCAGGGCATCATAAGGTGTTCCTTGAGGCCCGGAGCTGTTCATTGTGCTTTAACAGATTTATGGTACTCAGTGTATTCTGCGAAAATATGCAGTCGCTTGGGGGCTGATTTTGAAGGCAAACGCCAGGTTCATGTAAATGTCTTTTTGATATGTAATCCAACTCTGCCGGCACGAAACATGCTGCTTGCGCAGATAGGTCTGTGGCATTTGGGATTCTGGCTAATTGTCCGTTTGAAGCTGTTCATGGTCCGAGGGTGCAGTTCGCAAAAATTTCCGGAATAGACCTTTGTTCCACTGTGCTGACATTCCCCATCTCCTTTGCTGGTACCGGTGTAACGTTGATATTACTGATCGGGAGGCACGCGAGTATTATGTGTTGTTCATAGAATTTCGCTTTGCGTCGATTGAAAAAGGAAATTCTGTTGCGGAATACGCGGCGCCACCTTGTAACATTTTCTATGATTTGACCGACGAATGACTGGAGTCAACGAATCTCCAGGAAGGCTCGTTCGGGAGAAGATCTGTGTCCAGTTTTTGTAACTAAGATGCAGATTAGAGTTTTGCTTCCCTGTTCAATGG
>NW_008752378.1:30523-31143 GCF_000715545.1 Opisthorchis viverrini
AAACGAGGATGGTTCATCAGTGGTGGAACTGCAAACCAGGGTGGACCAACTCACCGAACACCTTGTGGCCGTGAAGATGGAATCACGGAGGCAAACTCGAACCAGCCGGTGCTACGTGTGTGGCAGGCCTGGCCACTGGAAGAATCAATGTCCCCGTGACCGACCGCTTGTACACAATAAAACCCTGGGTGGGTCGCAATTAGCGCACTGACACAAGCTACCGTATAAGCCGCTGTCGAGTTAGGTGGGAAAAAGCAGTAATGTTTTGATTGATACCGGAGCAGGCGCATCACTGAGGCGAAGAGGAAACTAAGCTGAACACAGACCGTGCGCGCTAGCCGTGAGAGCTGTTGGCGGATATCGCTTTAAGATTGACGGACTGTCAACGCACTCGATACGCCTAGGCGACAAGTACGTACAGCACGCGTTCCTGATTAGCCCAGGCGTAGAGCAGACAATATTGGGAGCTGATTTTCTCAAGGCCACAAATGTCGTGATTGACGAAAACCAGGGAAGGCTGGTGACAAATTATGGCGCAATCAAGCTTGAAGGTTATCCATGCACTGTCGTGAGGGAGCTGTGTGTCCGAAAACTTCCGTCTTGTAATGTATCGTCAATAC
>NW_008752378.1:31246-35634 GCF_000715545.1 Opisthorchis viverrini
GCACAGATGCCGTGATTGACCTAAAGCAGGGAAGGCTGGTGACAAAGTATGGCGCAAACAAACTTGAAGGTTATCCAGGCACTGTCGTGAGGGAGCTTTGTGTCCGAAAACTTTCGTCTTGTAATGTATCGTCAATACGGGCCGTGGTTGAGGCATATTCCGAACTGTTTACGGGCAATTAAGATCCGTTCGGCTTCTACCCATGGATTGAACACGAAAATCCTCTGTCATTAGAACGCTCCCGACCTTATAGTCCCCGTCCGTTGCCGCTCCATCTACTTGAGGAGGTCCATAGACGGATACAGGAAATGTTCAAGAACGGTATAATCGAAGAACACAACAGTGCGTACAATTCCCTAGTTGTGCTTGTGAGGAAAACGAACGACAAATACAGATTTTGCATGGATTTAAGGCGCTTGAATGAACTGACCGTAAATCGGGTTGTGGCTGTGCTTTCGGTTGCAGAGAATTTCGATTTCCTCCGGTACTCCCGATTCTTTACTGTGTTTGACTTGCGTTTCGGATATTCGGAAATACCTATCAAGGAGGAGGATCGGGAGAAAACGGCGTTTACGGTTGGGGACACCCAATATCAATTTAGACGAATGCCGTTTGGTTCGTCCGGGACACCATTCACATTACGGCACTTGATGCTTTGTGTAACGAAGGGACTCCAGAATGTTACCGTGTACGGAGCCGATATCGTTGTGTACAGCAATTCGGAACCAGAGCACTTAGTTCACTTGAAGGCTGTGTTGGAGCGGATTCCGGAGGCTGGCCTGCTGATAAATGAAGCCAAGACAGCTCGCTCGGAGTTCGGTGAAACTGCTGGGTCATAATGTGGGTGAGGGAGAAGTTAGCTCACTGCTGTTCCCAATTCAAAGTAGTCTCCACGGCAGTTTCTTGGACGAAGAGCATACTACAGCCGGTTCGCTAAGGATTTCAACAACATTGCTGTGCCACTGTACAACATGCTCGGTCAAAATCGGAAATTCAAATGGACCGGAGAAGCATATGAAGCTCGCACGCTGGGCACTCCGGTTGCAAGAGTACGAATTCACAATCAAGCACGTGCCGGGGAAGGAGAACCACTTGGCTGATTAGCTATCAAGGCCAGAAGCTGAAGATGGGGCCCTCAAGATCATGATTGGAGCCAATGGCCTCGTGGTCGAACTGGATCCCGGAAAGTTGGTGCAACTCCAACGGTAGGATCCGGTGTTACAAAAGGTTGCAGCCGCCTTGTTGGATGGAAGGAACATTGAGAACGGAGAGGGAGACAAGGAATTAGAAGCGTTCCAGAGTCACTTTGATCGGCTGAGGCTGAATGAAGCTGGCATAATTTCCTGGAACGCCACTGATTCAGATGTTGTGCTGCCCGTGATACCTCGCGTCTTGAGACGGAATCTCATCGTTGAATGCCATGAGATGGCACATACAGGGTGCACCAAGACATACGACCTACTTCGGCAGAGGGCCTACTGGCCCGGGATGAGAAGTGAGGTGATGGATTATGTGGTGTCCTGTAAGCGTTGTCAACTAATGAAAGCGGATACGACAGGGGCAACCCATCCCATGGAACCCATTCCTGTCTCAGAAATCGGCGAGTTGTGGTCAGTTGACGTCATGGGCCCCTTTCCGGTGACAACCAGTGGGAACCAATACATCGTGATGATGACAGAACACCTGTCGCGATGGATTGAGGCGGCAGCCGTGCCGAATCAGCGGGCGACGACGATCAGCGGAGTGGTAATGCATCACATTGTGGCCAACCATGGGGTGCCAAAAATGATCCTAACCGATCAGGGGCCTTGCTTCGAGAGCGAAGAGTTTCGTAATTGCTTGCAGAAGCTGGGTATCAGACGGCTAAGGACGGCACCATACCACCCGCAAACAAATGGCCTGACCGAACGTAACAACCGAACGATCAAGGAGTGGCTTGCGGCCAAAGGAGGTGACTGGGAAATGAACTTGCCAATGGTGTTGTTAGCTCATCGTGCTTCCACGCAGTCAACCACAGGCAAGTCCCCGTTTATGTTAATGTACGGTCGACATCCGCGCCTTCCGGTTGATCAGGAAATTGGGTTGTGGCCGGCAACACGCTTGTCTCCGGAGGAGCTAGAGGAAGAAAGAAAGAGAGCTCGAGAAAATTTGACCGCCGTTCAGGAAAGGGCTAGGCAGAAAACGGCAAGTAGAAAGGTCCGAACGTTCCCCATAGGCACGAAGGTCAAGTGGAAGGATCACCAGAATCCTGGAAGGAGTGGACTGGGGTCGCGGAAGCTGGGCAGTCGATGGCAAGGGCCGTTTGTAGTCACCGACCGCCGGGGGAACGTCTATACCATTCAAGATGGTCGGGGATCGAAAGTAGTGAATGGGACGCAGCTTCGCAAGTGGCATGATACACCTGAAGAGCGGCCGAGTAGACCCGCTGCCGAAGCCGACCTGACGGAGGTAAATGAAAATCGATGGCATGCGAACGAGCTTTAAGGGGTGGAGGTGTGTAACGGTGATACTACTGATCGGGAGGCACGCGAGTAGTATGTGTTGTTCGTAGAATTTCGCTTTGCGTCTATTGAAAAAGGGAATTCTGTTGCGGAATTCGTGGGGCCACTTTGTAACATTTGCTTGGATTTGACCGACGAATGAGTGGAGGCAACGAATCTCTAGGAAGACTCGTTCGGGAGAAGATCTGTGTCCAGTTTTTGTAACTAAGATGCAGATTAGAGTTTTGCTTCCCTGTTCAATGGTCTGTAACCGCTCAGTTGGCATTTCCGAATAAATTACTCCGCAGCGAAGGCCTCCTTCCTTTCACCAGTATCGTTTCCTGGTATTCATCCTTGCTGAATATTCTAGTTTGTTTTTTCAGCCCTAACCTTCGAAGTGCAGCTTTGTTCCCTAGCAGACGAAGAAGCTTACGCGCCATTTGCTGGAGCAGGTAGTACGTTCGTGACAGATGCACAAGTTGCCGATTCAACCAACATGCTGTTAATCCTTGTCATTTCCCTTCTATTATAGTCGTCTCTGATCTGCTTTTAATAGGTGGATCACTTTCACGTTCTTAGTTGTTGCCATGTTGCTCCCTCTATCGCGATCTCGAAAAAGGCAAGTAGATTTGATCGACCGTGATAGGCTGCCGTAGCGTGGATGGACGAATTGCCTAACAGGGTAATAGCCATGCTCGGTTTTATCCGGGAACCACTGCATGAAGAGTCGTTGAGAGAATACTGTAATTGGCCGTCGAAACTGCTCGGAAGTAAGCAAATGGTTTCAGGTATATTGTCGATGTAAACCCTATGATCAAAGACCCACTCCACCACGGAATTGGGATTCAGCTCTAGACGTGTGCAGCCTCGATGTACGTTCAAACCTCGTTTACCAGCGTTGTCTGATCCGTAAATTTACGAGTGGTCAAGTAGGGCAGAAATATCTGGAATGTTAAATCAGTTGATGGAAACGGCCTTTTTTCGGTAATTTTCTTTATCCACTCATCCGTGCTTATTGGTTTCCCTTGGTTTCAGGCACCCGGGACGCTGAACACTGCTACAAACTGGTCGCGTCCTACGTTCAGTGTATTATGCTTTGTTTGCAATCGGTTTCTTGGTCCTAGGTGAACGTGCGTAAATCATTTTCATGTAGTTTGTGGCTTGACAGAAAGTTCTAGCTGGTATTACGTTCTCTGAGTAACTTACATTACGCATTGGATTCAACCGACCTGTCCCATTTATTGATATCTCTGCATCTAACATCCGGATTTGCGTGTTACTTGCAGTTTAGTTTGCAGCCGTCTGTGAACTACCGCAGTTCTCTGCACGTGAACCGTTTCCCAGAACTACCGACTCGTCTGTGGCTTTGCTCACCAATCATTACGTCGTTATTCTCTAGTATAATTCCTACGGAATCTGCTAATCTGTCCATCCCATTTTAGAACCACGTGACCATGATTTTGAACGAATTACTTGGTACAGAACTTTTCCTTGGGTTCATTATTCGATTGGCCATTCTACAGTCGCCGAATCGTCACATGTATTATGGCTGTAAAACGTTTTAGACCGTGTAGTTCAACGCAATGCAAATAAGATTACTGACTGGAAACAAAAGTCGGGTGAAATTCCCAAGATACACAGTTGGTTGGTTTGTCCACTGCATGTTTACAGACCTTATTCTTCCCGAGTACCAAAGAAACATGCGACTGCCGTTTCGGACACCTGTTTGCATGAGACTTCCTAGGATCGAGACTTTCAGTAGGCTTCATCTGTCTTGCGGGATCGGATGCGCACATCCGGAGGGCAAGCCTAACAGGTTTCTGAAACGTGATATTTAGCGAGGTTTACTCAAGGCAGGGTAATTGAGGCTCATCCAACGATCTCCTCACGTGACAACACCTTAGTCTC
>NW_008752378.1:35772-43053 GCF_000715545.1 Opisthorchis viverrini
CTGGTCGCGTCCTACGTTCAGTGTATTATGCTTTGTTTGCAATCGGTTTCTTGGTCCTAGGTGAACGTGCGTAAATCATTTTCATGTAGTTTGTGGCTTGACAGAAAGTTCTAGCTGGTATTACGTTCTCTGAGTAACTTACATTACGCATTGGATTCAACCGACCTGTCTCATTTATTGATATCTCTGCATCTAACATCCGGATTTGCGTGTTACTTGCAGTTTAGTTTGCAGCCGTCTGTGAACTACCGCAGTTCTCTGCACGTGAACCGTTTCCCAGAACTACACGGTACCGACTCGTCTGTGGCTTTGCTCACCAATCATTACGTCGTTATTCTCTAGTATAATTCCTACGGAATCTGCTAATCTGTCCATCCCAGTTTAGAGCCACGTGACCATGATTTTGAACTAATCACTTGGTACACTACTTTTCCTTGGGTTCATTCTACAGTTGCGGTATCATCGCACGTAGTATGACTGTATAAACGTTTTAGGCGGTGTGGTTCAACGCAAGGCAAATAGGAGTACTGACTGGAAACAAAAGTCAGGTTAAGTTTCCAAGATATACAGTTTGGTTGGTTGGTTGTCTGCATGTTAACAGACCTTATTCTTCCCGAGTACCGAAAAAAACATGCGATCACTGTCTCGGACACCTGTTTGCATGAGACCTCCTAGAATCGAGACTTTCAGTAGGCTTCACCTGTCTTGCGGGACCGGATGCACACATCCGGAGGACAGGCCTAACAGGTCTCTCAAACGTGATATGTAGCGAGGTTTACTCAAGGCATGATAATCGAGGCTCATCCAACGATCTCTTCACGTGGCAACACCTGTGTCTCCGGTAAGCGACGGTGTACACTGCGGCACCTGTTTTACTTATCATTTAACGAGCCAGATCTGTTGAGTGTCCCGTAATAATGCTTTACTCGGAGCTCTCGTACCCGCTAAGATTCACTTTAGTTGGTTATTCAGATGAATACTTCTGTTGTCTGTTGCCATTTCATGTTGTTTGGAGCTTTGTTTGGTCACTATAATTTTCCTCCTTGCAGTCGTCAGAAGGAATGCTACGATGGTAATTCCCAATGATAAATTCTCCTACCAACTTGTGAGGTATGTTTTCCTAGCACTGGCGTTTTCCGTCGGCCCAGTCGATCTTAATGGAAAAAATATTCATCTGAATTACTTAGAAGGATTTTCTTTTGTGAAATGGGCACCAGTAGAGTAAACAGATAGTTCTAATTATGTGGGCTGTTTCTTCCATCCTGCATCCGTCAAAGTTCTACAACGATCACGCCCAGCCCGAATACCTTCCATCCTGTGGGAACATTGATTCAGTCCAACTCCCAAGTTAGTCAACTATACTATCATTGCCAGCTAGAAGAACTGCATACATGTGGCACGGTGGTTATAGCCGCCACCCACTCGTTCGCCGATTATTTGGGGTTAGTAGCTATATATTGGAGGCGGGAGCCGATATAATAGATGCGTGAGTACAAGGCGATCTGTGAACTTTTGAGGGAGGGAGAGCTATGCCACAGTTTGGATGCATAGGCGTCATTGAGGATGCTACTGGGCCTTGTTTGAGAGTCTTTAACCACTGGTGTCCCGAGGTCTCTACCTTGCAACCGGTGTTACTGTAGTGCCGATGCTTCACATGACTATCAAGACTGGGCAATTGTAGTAATATAGCAACGAGCTGGAGGGCTTTCGTAAACTATTATTTGGACAGCTTCTATGTACTGTTGGACATCGAAGTCAAGAAAATGTAGGGAATATAACGGAAACGTTTAATGGGTCTGTCGCCAAGACAACCAAATGCAATCCGGACTAGTCCAAATATGCTGTCGAATCGCTGCGTAGGTCTCACAACTACACAATTCAAACGTAGGATTACACTCTGGCGCGTTTGGTGTGGCTAAGAGTGCAGTCCGTGTAATTTCCACGGGACCGGGTAGGTCTAGAGACAAACTGGAAATCCCAACCCAGCTTGGTAGTGAAGAATGAGTGGGCTGCTTTACTGGTGGTGAACAAAGAGGTTCTACCGTGCGTTGGATGCCCAGACGATGGAGTCAATCCCAAACCTGGTATCTCAGTTAGCAGTTGCGGAAGGTTCGTCCGTCCAAACTGTGCTTTGTGTGGCTCCCTCGAGTGATTGGATTTTGGCGATTTACGCTAGGTTTCGTGTCACGTAACGTGTGTCCTACTTTTCCCGCTGTGGATCATCAGCAGTGAGAATGGCGTACTTTTTCTACGATGGTTCTAGCCTCAACGATTTAGTTCCCCGATGATTCAAGTTGCGCTAGGTGTGTGGTCATTGGGATTTGCAGTTAATACAGTAGATCAGTGGATTCAGAGTTCCCAGTCGACTTAATTGGGAGGGTTTTACGCACTGAAGCCAATGACTTAGATGCATGAACGCGATTGGGTCTTTTTTTACCGTGGCTAACCCGAGGTCCCCATCCAGGAAGACAGCAATGGCCAGCGCAGCTCAGTTTGCTGGTAATGGCTTTCATACTTCGCTGCCAGGTCATCGTCTGACCGCTTCTGACTCTCTTCCACCCTTCACGTGGTTGTGGAAAAGAACCCTTCGAGGAAGTCGGCCAACTGGCATACGCAGCATGTGGCCAAGCCAGCGCACCTTATGCAGTGTGATCAGTTGATCTATCGAGAGAGTTATTTCTTCCGAATATCAGCATTGCTGATCCGGTGTCCCCACCAGATCCGGACAATACTCCGAAAACATCGATGGTCAAACATTCAAAGTCTTGACGTCCTCGGCGCACAGTGACCAGGTTTCTGATCCGTATAGTAATATGGAGCACACCGAAGCATTGTAAACTCGACCCTTGACGGATAAGTCGATATCATGTCTAGGCCACAGGTGACGCAGGTTCACAAAGGCTGCTCTGGCCTTCCCAACCCGGATGGAAATATCATCTTTTGCGAGATCACCGGGACTGATACAGCTTCCCAGGTAAACAAATTTGTCGACTACCTCAATCGGTTCATCCGCAAGATTGAGGCTAGGGTTTGAGCAGTAGCGTATGCCAAACGGTGAGGCGGAATTAGTTGGATTATTTAATATTGTTTGCCTTACCACGGGGTCAGATCCAAGGAGAACTATGTCTTCCGCGTACTCGATATCTGTGAGCGGAGGCCCAGGGAGCACTTCGACCCCACAGGCTGATAGTGAGGCTTCCATGATCGTATCAATGACGAAGTTGAAGAGAGAAGGTGACACCACTTGATGTGGTGAACTCAGAAGAGAGCTTCCCGTAGACCTTCACACGGCCGCGGGAGTTGGTGTGCAGGGTCAAGAGTCTATGATCGACGCATCCTCCTGCAGGACGGAACCCAGCTTGGTTTTCATTGACGTGTCTCTCCCTGCGTCCAGTCAACCTTCGAAGGATAAGACCAGAGAACACATTCGATGCTACAGCTAATAGGCTTAGGCCACGGTGGTTTTCACACAGCGTTCGCGTACCCTTTTTGGAGATACGGGTAACTGTCGACATGCTCCATTCGGCAGACAGCAATAAGCCTCGTCAGACGGATCGCCAGGGATTCTTAGAAGAGGGCTGGATACAGACCGTCCGGTCCTGGCGCCTTCTCATGTTTTAGCACGGATATTCCACACTTTGTTTCTTCTTCCGAAGGGCGCTCAACGTTTACACTCCATTCGCCTGTATGCACTATCTCTACAGGCTGTGTTGCAGGAGGCCAGCTGAAGTGTTCGGTGCATATTTCCAGTCGACGTTTTTGCGGACGTTTCGCTGACCGTTGCTTTTCTGGAGCCAGTCGACACAGGGTATGGCTGTTTCCCGTAGCAAAAGCCTTTTCCATGTCCCGAGCGTTCGATGTCCATCAGAGCTCTCGGTCTTTCCTCAAGCGTTTGAGGGATTTGCGTGCGCTGTCGTACTCGTTGCCTGTTGGTATGACTTTCCTGGCATCAATCATGGATAGCGATTTCGACGACACCCAGTGGTCTTGTAGTCGAATTGGAGAAGTCGGACTTCACTTAAGCTTTGTTAAACCCTGCTCCGTCTCCACCGTGCCCCGGTCGGAGCGCTTGTTTTCACTCGCCGATGGGCTGGCTTCTCCGGTCGTATGGGTTTGTTTGTTGAAGTCATTTCCCAAGTCCGGATAACAAGTTTGGGGAGACGTAGATTCCACTCGGTCGGTGACCTTCCTGAACTTGTGTTTGCTTCAACGCGCAACCACTGGCGTACAATCAACCAAATCTGATACAGCTCAGTTAGCTTCGTACATGTGCGGGAGACCCCAAATCTCAGCTAAATCTGTCATTCCCGTTTTCATGTTGACTTCGTAGCGTGTGCATCTGGCATCCGAAACATTAGTCTCCCAATCTCCGGTTTAGCGAACGCTGGTCGCACAACTCCGCACCTGGGCCAACAAAAAAAATGTTCAGTTCTTTCAGCGGGTCAACCATTGTTGTCAGATCTGTTTTGTCAGTAGGCCGCCCCATTGGTTGTACTGACTGTGTTCACACGAACCGTAGAAGCATCACATCAACAGCAGCTGCTCCTTGTGGGAGTAGTTCCTTGATGAAACGCTGTGGTTGTGCTCTGCGACGTCATTCCCAACAGGCGTTTGACAGCAGACGCGCTCAGTCATTCCAGTGAGCAAGAATTTTATTGTGGCGCGACTTTAAGCACTGTTCCCATCAAGCTCAATACACTGTTTGGCAATTCCGAGAAGTATTCCGTAAAACGTAAGGTATAGAGCAGTGTGGTGATTAATGTATATATGAATAGTACATGGGATAACCTTCCACCTCGGTCACACCAAGAGAAGACTTACTGAAACAATCTGACAGACCCCAAAATCAGACGTATATTTGTATAGGACAATTTACTCCAGATAGCCCCGTAGCTGATTTGTGTGGAGGCTACCAACCTGGAGAACTCATGCTGAATTAAAGGAGTACAAATACCTTAGTTTTTTTCCATTCAACTAGATAGTCGGAAAAGACCCCAAGAGCGTTATTTCCGACATTCCCTTCTTACTCACGTTATTCGTTACGTTTTGAAATGTATAATTCTTGCGGAACCGTGAGAAGGCCTACTCTTCCATCCACTGTAGAGCCGGCTGTGAAGGTTTGTCATTATTCAACAAGAGACTGTACGGACTCCGTCGCAATTTGGGGTGCTTTGTCACTTCCGGGTCAAATAAATGGCGCTGGTTCGAATACATCCGGAGTTACCTGTAACTGCTCTCTTTGATTTTTTCGGCACCGTTTTGTACCTCAGTACAATAGCAACAAGAAGTAAACTTTTGTGTCGCCTAGATAGGACTACTGTCTAACTAGGTGGGATTGTTAGAAATAATAATTTTACGAAACAATTTCATTCCGCGGATACATTGCCGTGCCGAGTACACTGAAGTATCGCGCATCAAGATAGAGGACGGATTCCAAGGTTTCTGAAAAGCCTTTGTAAAAGTGTTTCTTCTTATCACATAGGCAGTAAGCGAGACGAGTCCACGTGCGTGCATTCACACGCGTTGTCGGTCTCACATTGTTCGGATTCCAGAACGCGTCGCTATCTATGACTGGTCACTGTCTGCGCGCCAGACACCTTGGGCGTGGGAGTGGGACAGATGATCCTTTGCACATCAGCAGGGCGATTCTCGAATCGTATGCGAAACTAGTTCTAAGAAGAACACTGATTTTTGACCGGCCGTTAGCCACATTCATCTTTCAGGCCATCTTGAGTGGCTTCGTTTTGCCAATCTGACCCTCCGATGAGGACAGATCCTTCCATGAGGACAGATGATTCGATTGAATTGAAGGGCTTTGCAGCGATTTATGAAAGAGGTGAGTTGAGTTTCATCTGTTACACGTCACACGATACGTTTTGGATAGTGCCGTAGATATGCGCGTATTTCTTTGTTTAATTTCGTATATGCACTCGAAGGGCTCAAAAATAATTTATTAGCATGCAAGAAATGTAATATTTCACTAGGTGAATGAATAAGTCCTGACACTTTGTAAGGAATGATATCCTGCTTGATGAGTCCGGAAATCTTGGGGTTAAACTTGGGAACTAAGTTGCGTCAAGTGCCGAACATAATCAACTGGCAAGTTTGGGGATGCATCCTTTAGTGTTTTGCCTAAAGAAATGAAAAATTTCATGTTTACCACAATCATTGCTTGCCACTCGGAATTAAAATGCTCAAACTTTTGACGTCTTTGTTGGGAATGAATTGTGATATACACAAATTAAGCTGCAATAAAAGCACCAAAATCAATATGCTTGTGCCTGAGGTTACCAAAGCAAATAGACCCGACTGACAGTCTGCATCAATTTTTTGTAACATCGAAATTCCCCATGATGCCCTTATATGTCTGTCAAACTGAGACCTATAAATGTAAACACAGAGCCAGTCATAACCGACGGGTTCCGAGTATGAGTTTGTCTTGGTCTATCCACTGATCAAGCTGGTCNTTTCGAAGCCGAACTACCATGCACTACTGTAGAGAGGCAAAGCTGTCTGCCAAATTTTCATATGCCCGCTGATGAACACCGACCTGTGCACAACGGCTTTTGAGATATAGAAGTCAAACAATCAAACGCAGACCAAGGTTGCTTGAAAACGACAACAGTTTTAATGGGGCTTCATCGTAAGCAAGCATTCACCATTTTGATAGATCCGTTTAGCTTCGTTGACACCTGTGTAATATGTGCGCAAAAACAGGCTATATAGTGTGTTCGAGTTTTTGAGGAGTTTGTCGTTCCACAGAAGCTTTGATGGCAAAGGCTTTGTGTTTTGTATACAACCTTCTAATCAGAATATGATGCCCTGATGGCCGATACTGAATGGTGACTTATCACTGTTATAGTGAGGAAATTTCGCTGATAGTTGATTCCCACAACAACGGAGAGCTTTAAATTAGAAAAGATGCAAGTTGTGGCGGGATATTTGCTTCTCTAAATTACCACCGATTTTTCAGCAACCAAAATGGAACAGAGTAGTGTAAACCGCGATTGAACTTGGTCGCTTAGGATGTATTTGGTACGATAAATTTTGACAGAGTCAGCGAAGGAAACTATAAATCGAAGTGGACAGTGCAGGCGAAGGGCGGTAGCGTCGGCGGCATTTGTCCGAACCATACATTCCGGTTGGAAAATGCCTGTGTACAATGCAGCGCACTACGTACTGGTGCAAAGCAGGTGACCTGACTATCCTAATACTGACATCAATGTTATAAAATGTGATTTTGATACCAGATCGTGTGTTGTATCTCAACAATCTTGTAAT
>NW_008752378.1:43180-44408 GCF_000715545.1 Opisthorchis viverrini
GCAAACTGTAAATTTGACAAAATTTACAGATGATTTCCTCGAAAGAGGGTCACACTGGGTGTCCACTTTTTGTTCTCCTCCCGTACTAATTTTTGACTCGTAGCTTTTCCTCCTGTGTCGTTGATGTTGCCATGACCTTTTGAATTTGATTCCGTTTTAGACCGTTCACCCAATAGTAAGTCGCTTGTGTGTTTTTTTCATGTATATTTACAAATACACATGGAAGTTGTTTTTGGGTTCACTCAAACAGACTTTATAAATCAGCTTGCAACTTCCCAAAAAATTCATTTATTCATTCATTTGTATCTCATTATCTGTTTTGCTAATTAATATCGATGCCTGAGCAATCAGTTTGGAAAAACCCGACGTTCTGTTAGACCAACAGACGCTGCGCTGTTCATGTCTTCTTGATTGTTGATGAAACGTTCACAATGATGTCAGTCGAAAAACCGACGAACATTTACCTTTCCGAGCCACCATCATTCTCCTCCACAGAAACAAATTGGTCTGAAGGCTCAAATGAATCACAATTTACTTCTTCGTTCAATGTGTAATCTGACTGACCACCCTTGACAAACGTCAAACACTTCCCGTTCAACAAAGTTGGAGATATCACACTGTGCATTCCGAATGTCTTTACATTTGTACACCATCTAGCGCTGCTCAAAACTCATTAGAAGTCATCGTTTTGTTGTTTCAGCCATTTGTTTTCGCATAGAAACCACCACCACAACATGGGATCTAACAGACTGTATCGCCTCAGTGAATTACACAAACAGCTATCCAACTAACACAAAATACACCTGGAGAATTTTCCCACCTCAAGGTTGTCGTTCGATTACAGATTGAAGACTTCAATGTAAGTCGAATCGTTTTCAAGTATTTTCACGTTTTTTGAGGTGACTGAAATAGCATATCAGTGTCATTACCAATCGGTGACAAGCCCACCGCTTCCCGCTCATATGTTGCCATGATGCCTGGGATATTCAGTTAGCCTGATTGATTAAAACGGTGAAAATTGTAAAGCTAGCAAAATCTGACTTTGAACATTTGATCAGATTACAGTTTGAGAACGTAATTTTCTGAAATTTTACCGTTAAACTCCATTGACGTTTGACAAGATAAATGTTGGACGAATACCCGGAAGTCATGATATTTTAATATTTTCAACAAATGATGCAGCAACCTGAAAGGAAACACATGAGTGATGCAACCACTAAAATAGAAT
>NW_008752378.1:45653-59117 GCF_000715545.1 Opisthorchis viverrini
TAACATCCCTTACAATGATGGTTTCTGACTAATTCTTTTAGTTAAAACACTCAACATGTACGTATACATATTGGTGCATGGTGTGTCATGCACAAATTCCACAAAGCTGATGACGGGAACATTCGCATCCTTTCCAGCAAACTGTAAATTTGACAAAATTTACAGATGATTTCCTCGAAAGAGGGTCACACTGGGTGTCCACTTTTTGTTCTCCTCCCGTACGAATTTTTGACTCGTAGCTTTTCCTCCTGTGTCGTTGATGTTGCCATGACCTCTCGAATTTGATTCCGTTTTAGACCGTTCACCCAATAGTAAGTCGCTTGTGTGTTTTTTCATGTATATTTAAAAATACACATGGAAGTTGTTTTTGGGTTCACTCAAACAGACTTTATAAATCAGCTTGCAACTTCCCAAAAAATTCATTTATTCATTCATTTGTATCTCATTATCTGTTTTGCTAATTAATATCGAGCAATCAGTTTGGAAAAAACCCGACGTTCTGTTAGACCAACAGACGCTGCGCTGTTCATGTCTTCTTGATTGTTGATGAAACGTTCACAATGATGTCAGTTGAAAAACCGACGAACATTTAACTTTCGGAGCCACCGTCATTCTCCTCCACAGAAACAAATTGGTCTGAAGGCTCAAATGAATCACAATTTACTTCTTCGTTCAATGTGTAATCTGACTGACCACCCTTGACAAACGTCAAACACTTCCCGTTCAACAAAGTTGGAGATATCACACTGTGCATTCCGAATGTCTTTACATTTGTACACCATCTAGCGCTGCTCAAAACTCATTAGAAGCCATCGTTTTGTTGTTTCAGCCATTTGTTTTCGCATAGAAACCACCACCACAACATGGGATCTAACAGACTGTATCGCCTCAGTGAATTACACAAACAGCTATCCAACTAACACAAACTACACCTGGAGAATTTTCCCACCTCAAGGTTGTCGTTCGATTACAGATTGAAGACTTCAATGTAAGTCGAATCGTTTTCAAGTATTTTCACGTTTTTTGAGGTGACTGAAATAGCATATCAGTGTCATTACCAATCGGTGACAAGCCCACCGCTTCCCGCTCATATGTTGCCATGATGTCTGGGATATTCAGTTAGCCTGATTGATTAAAACGGTGAAAATTGTAAAGCTAGCAAAATCTGACTTTGAACATTTGATCAGATTACAGTTTGAGAACGTAATTTTCTGAAATTTTACCGTTAAACTCCATTGACGTTTGACAAGATAAATGTTGGACGAATACCCGGAAGTCATGATATTTTAATATTTTCAACAAATGATGCAGCACCCTGAAAGGAAACACATGAGTGCTGCAACCACTAAAATAGAATTTAAATCCTCTCATGCGGCACAACACATCCATTTCAGTTCATATCCTTCAAACAGGAAACTCATTTTGAAATCACAAGCTCACTAGGTGAATTTTATCAGAGAACAAACATTTTCTGCGGATATTTGTGCCTCTTCAAAGATTTCGGCAGCAAACATTGGAAAATCATTGCATAATATAAGCACATACATTTCTTCCTCATTTTTCTTAGTAATATATTCAAACTCCTTTTGAATGATGAATTGCATCGGGCCTTATTTGAAATTTTCGACGCTTTACATCATTTTGGAGAGAGTGCACTATTTCGCTGGAAGTAGCCATTCTGAAACTCTCTACGAAATAGGGGGATTCTCCTGAGAGCAAGACCGTTTACCGGCAACAAACTGCACGGATTCCAACTTGCGAACATGAATTAGTTAGCCATAAGCCAATATTATTTATTGGACGGACATCTGAGCCGGCAAAACCGATGGCAATTCTTGTAGGGTTTGTGTTCACCAAATTTAACAACTTGTCAAGTGCTGAAACAACGCCATATGTATAAGCGATCCACAATCCCAGTCTCCCTTAATTTTCAAGGCTCATTCAGCTCAGTTGATAGGTCTCTTATTTTTGACGCGCTTGGCCACCAAGAAGTGCTTCGTCATTTCGTGAACATAATACGCTCTTTGTATTCTCGTACTTCTGGACGTGTGAGAGTATACAGCGAGCTCCCCGAAGGAATCCCTACACAAATTTTTGTATTCCATCCCTATGTAACATCGTGATCAATGGACTCATGAGACGAACGCTGGATGATCTCCAAAACTCTTGAGTTCAAATATCCTGTGACAAATACCTACGCAGCCAGGATTGCTTTCGTCTTCGAAGGAGAGAAGCATTTTCGGATGAACTGATTATATTCATCCCGTCTTTTGGTACGCACTTCGGGCATGTAGTTACTGAACACGCCATCTATAATCCAGGAAGAGTCACTAGGGATTGTACAACGCTTTTGTAAGTCAAACATTGTATTAGTTGCGATTGTAGTGTGACAGGTGAATTGAATGGACGGATTCGCAAGGACTGGGATGCGTTTGCTAATATGGAATACCAATGCCTTCAAATTGATGTATTTTTGAATCTCAAGGGGCGGGTTTATCAAGCTATAGTGCGGGCCGTTTTGTTGTATGGCCGTGAGACTTCGCCTGTTCGGGCATCGGAAATAAAACGTCTTCAGATGCCCGACAGTCGTCTCAGAACCATGGTTTGGTGTCGGTGTATCCGCAAAAGGGGCAGTAGAAAACGACTTCTCCATTAGATAATGTGTCCAGCACCATGAGCTACGTTGGTTGGGACATATGTTGTGCAAGCCTAACCATGGTTTTCAGAAAATGTGTTGTTTTCCATGCCCATTTCAGAGTGGCGGACCCAGAGAGATGGCCAGCCGTTGATCTGGCGGAGGGGTATGCAGGAGATCATGAAATGCTTGGGTGCTGTAGGTGCAAATTGCGCTCCAAGTTGATAACTACGTAATTTCTACTGTGCCATTTTCGTGACGCTGCAAGTTGTGTGTGCCACCCGATCTCACTGGCGTTCTTGTGGACGGTCTCAGGTTGCCTGAATGGGTGCTTGTAGGTGTAGGTACCACGGTTCCTTGGCCGCATGGACACGGACGTGCCTGAGATGGTTGTGCAATGAACGCTCATTTCTGCGGCCAGAAAATCCCTCTTTTAAGGTGTTCAACAAAGAGGTTATCAGGCCGCTTTAGAAAAGTAAATATATGTGTCCCGGTCAAAGGTACAGGCGAATAAGAATCGTGAACCGGGCGGGGTTTGTAGCTACTAAATACATAATACTGCAAACTGAACGGTAATTTTTACAAATTCCTTGCCAGACGGAACGGACATCGACAACCACAGAATCTGCGAACTAGTGGCGGTATATTCTCACATTAATCGGATTCGCTTCCCGAATTCCGCAAATTATTTCATATGTTAAGCTCTTTTCAGTTATTGATTCAATTGGAAGTAGGTTAACCTCATTCAAGAACGGGTTTTTTATACTTAGTTTAAATGGACTGTGGTCATGCAACTATTGTTGCCAGGTTGAGCGCCAAACTGAATGGCATACATGAAAGCCTCAAAAAGGTGAAAAGCTGAGTTTGACCCATTAATGCTTATTTTGAATACCAAGAATTTTGCCGTTCAGTGACACTGACACACAGCGATAGGTCAATTATCCCTTTTGTCATTTTTGTACAAATTTCCAGGGTTGTAAGAAGAAAAGGAAGATTTTATGAAGCCATCAAAATAGTGGATAATTCATTCGGGTTTTATATTATTCAAAGCTGACGACGAAATATTCATATCCATAAACCTCAGCACGAGCATCTGAGACTGTTTGCCATAGAGACGTCGGGACCAAGTGGCATTGCTGGATGGACCACGCTCAGGTAAGTTACAATCGGTCAAAAGATTATTAGAGTGTATTAAGCTTTAACGTTTCCCACGTGTATTTATCAGGAAGGTCAGCTTCCTGAAAGCAACCAGTGAATGCCCGGAATATACGGAGACTCTCAACTCCTCTGGGTGTTGACTAGACAGACAACGCCCCCTCAATATGCAGCGCGTCATAGCCTTGCATCTATCCCAGACAGCGTGAGTCAGCGTTGATGGAGAACAGACAACGCCTCCGCAATATGCAGCACGTCGCTGCCTCATATTAAAGCCAAATGGTGTGCGTCAGCATTGGACAACGTTCAGGCAGTGTCCTTCCAACAAAAGCTTGAGGCCGTTGTACTTTTCGCACTCGCACGCACTCGCGCTCTCTCAACCAATTCGTTGGAATATAGCTATTGTGTTCCCGTCCGTGAGCTTTCTTCTCGCTGACACTAGGCGCTGTAGCGGGTCAGCAGCAGATACCACACGCCGGCGAATCAGCAGATATAACCGTATTCGAATTTCCGCAACTCGAGAAACGTCTTACAGGTTGGCTGATTTGCATGATACCAGTATCAAGAACTAAGTAGAAATATTCACCGCTAACTATGCCTAACTGGCTCCGGTGTTCAACCGTACCATATTAGAATGCCTTCAGTAAGAGGTCGTCCGTGGCAAATAAGTTCTACTTGTGTTACCGGTACTCGTGCTGATTCGGAATTGTGCTGTTTTGCAAGCTTGGACTTTATCATCACCACAACGTAAATCAAGGTAAATCAAGGTAAATCAAGGTTATATTGGTCTAAAAAGCATTTTGCTTTACAATGACCAAAGGATATTGGTGTGTGTGTATGTATACAGATAAACGGAATGATATGACATATATGTTCTATTGTTTGTAATCTGCATCTCAAATGTTGATGAGGGAAGTTGGGTGAGATCTTATGTATTCGTCAAGCGAATGTTTGAAAGTCTCGAGGTTACCACAATCCACAACAGATGTTGGTAGTTTGTTCCACGTGAGGGATACGCGGACTGAAAAAAAGTAGCGCCGACAGTTAATGCGGGAACATGGAATGTCAACGGCCAATGGATTCCGTCGGGTCTGTCGGGCCAAATTAACTGTGAACAAATGTTTTAAAGGGTGATTAGGGGTGTTTATTATCTTGAACATCAGGATGAGGTCTCCTCGTATACGCCGATAAGTTAAATCAAACAAATCGAGTTTACGTAGCCTTTCACTGTAGGGAACGTTTCGGAGGCCAATGACCAGCTTGGTCGCGCGGTGGTAGATACGCTCTAGCAGTTGTGTATCCTTTTGCAGCCATGGAGACCAGGCTTGGATCGCGTATTCCATTGTCGGCCGGAGATATGTGTTCATGATAATAGGGAGAATTTCAGGCGTAAAACGATAAAATATTCTCCTAAGCATCCCGAGCAGTGCCGAGGTCTTGCGATATACTGATAGACAGTGTTTACTCGGCTTCAGGTTGCTAGAAATCCAGACGCCGAGGTCTTTTTCCTCAGCCACCCATTCCAGTTCATTGGATCCCAGTTTGTATGGGAAGTGGTAGCTCTTCCCCAGATTTATGAGTTTGCATTTCTGGAAATTCAGCGGCAGCCGGTTTTGGATGGACCATTCGTCGATTCTTTGCAGATCTTGCTGTAGCGCATCACAATCAGCCTTTCCATGAATTTCAGACCAGATTTTTATGTCATCAGCAAAAAGTACGGTTTTGCACTGCAGAAGTTTCGGCAGGTCATTCATGTATACCAGGAACAAAATTGGACCAAGAACCGAACCCTGAGGGACACCACTTGTGGCGGCAATTTTATCGGAAAACGCTCCATCGACACGAACTTGGACCGAACGGTCACTCAAATAGTCTTTCAGCCAGCTCAACAGATTTCCCGTCACGCCATACATTTCAAGTTTCCGAAGAAGGATACTGTGATCGACTCGATCAAAGGCTTTGGATATATCCAAGTAACAGGCATGTACAGTAACTCCCGCATCGACTGCTCGTGTCCAGTCATCGAGTGTCACGAGGAGATTGGATAAACAAGAACGATTCTGTCGAAATCCGTGTTGTTTATCGCTCAACAAGGAGTGAATTTCAAGGTGCGATTTCAGGGCTTCTGCTATAATTCGTTCCATTACTTTTGATATTACTGGGAGAAGAGTGACAGGTCTGTAGTTAGATGCACACGTTCTGATACCTCCTTTGAATATGGGGGCTATTATCCCGCATTTCCAATCCTCTGGTACCAACCCTTCTTCCAGAGAACTAGCGAACAGTTTAGCCAGAGGATAGCTAAGTGGTTCAGCGCAGTGGCGCAGAAGCAGTGGTGTAACGCCATCCCCACCAGGTGAAGTGTGTACCTGTAAGCCGCGAAGGTGTTTGACAATGTTAGCCCGATCAATATGCACGTCCGATAAAGTTTCGTCCGTTAGTACCTCCACAGTTTGTATAGGAGCGCGGGTATCTTCAGGAGAAAACACGGAAGCATAAAATGTGGCAAGGGCATTAGCTGTTTCAAACGCATTTGCAGTCATTCCCGATTCTGTCTTTATGGCAGATATACCTGGTTTAACTTTAGCCTGCGCATTCACGAATTGATACAATAGTTTGGGGTTTTTCTCCATCCTAGTCATCAATTTGAATTGCTGTTGTAGTTTGTCTTCCTTGATTAGTGACGTGACTTTATTCCGCAACTTTCGGTACGACTCCCAGTGTTCGTCGGTCCGGTTCGTTTTATATTGAAACCAAGCGATGTTACGTTCTGTAATCCATTTTCTTGTTCGACTCCTCACTGTGAACATCTGTACGCAGGTGGCTCGAGGCACCTCTGTCGAATTGTCTGCAATCAAGGTCTGCAGCTGGGCTATGAATGATTTCCATCGCCTATTAGTATTTTCGTGTTCGTCATCCAGCATATTTAGGTCCTGGAAGGCTGAGATTATCTCCCGAAAATTGGTCTTCAGAACATATTTATGTGGGTCGCTTAAACGTACGGAGGAGCAAGTGAAATCGAACAAGAGCACGAGATGGTCGCTCTTTCCCAGTGGTGGTCTATATATGATTTGTTCAACCATAAATGGCTCACTAGTTAGTATAAGGTCAAGTAACGAAGGTTGATCTGTTCCACGAAACCTCGTACATTCGTTAACATGGTTGAATAAAGGTACCAAATCTAACAGCTCCTGAAAGTGTGCTTCAACTGAGTTGAGCGAGTATGAAGCGACGAAAAGCTGGGGAAAATTGAAATCACCCATAATGAGAATGGGAATGGAGTAGTAAGAGCATACGCGACGGATTCGGTCACATATACTGAATGTGTGAGTGTCCATTGCGGTTGGAGAGCGGTAAATGACACCAATAATGCACGCATCTATCTTGTTTGACTTCAGCATACACCAGAGGGTATCTTCAAGGATGAGATTAGCGTCAGGTATTTCAGCACATTGAAGACTACTGTCATAATATAGTGCAACTCCACCGCCATGGGTGGCTCGATCGTGTCGTATAACACTCATGTTTGTAATTTCGATTTCCTTGTCCGATATTTCCGCTTGCAACCAAGTCTCAGTCACTGCCACCAAGTGAGGTTTGTATTGGTCGCAAAAGGCGTTTAATTCTGCCACTTTACTGGGCAGACATTGGGTATTTGTATAGAGGCACTTAAGGCTAGTCGTTGTGGTTAATTCTGCTGTGCTGCAACGCACGACTCCCGGGGAGCCAGCAGTGATTCGTTTTTTGGTAAATCGTTTTTTGACCCCAATTTTTCCATCATAGTCTGAATACCAACCGTGGTTTGTTGGTATTCATCAGTGATCGTTTGCGTTTGAATAGTTCCTATTTCGCCAGTCCGAATCGTATCAGCAGATGCGTTTGAGCGTTTAGGTGAGCTTATTCTCAGTTCCCTCGGAAGCAAATTACGGTGCCTTCGCCACTGAGCTTTCACCAAGTTGGCCATTTCGGCACGAAGAAATGTCAGCTTTAAGGGTCTAGGGCCGTTTCCCATGTATTTTTCCGATTTAGGAATTCTGAAAGCATCAACTACTGCCACCTCTTCCGTTTCGAGCGTACTACTCAGAAACTTCCACTGTAGAACGTCATGTGAAATGCGTGCCGTTTTATCGGAGGCATCGTCAATCTCAGGGACACCCAGAATGATCAAGCTCCGATCATCAGCACGATTATTAGTCGCTTGATTTTCGACATTACGAGATCGTTCTGTCCATGGTACGTCAGCATGAACTCGCGCGCTATTTTCCGAATCGCTCTGGAGTCGAAATGCTGACAACAGTATATTTTCTAATTCTTTTTCTGTCTTAACAGTTACTCTGAGAAGTCTGGGTTTGTCTTGATGATGCGATTTCGGCGGTCGGCTCAGGCGAGTCAGCGAGACTGGTTCGATGGGATCAAGCTGTATTCGATTGCACAGCTTTAACCATTCTTCCATATCGTGCTTATGCTTAGCCGATAATAGTGAGTCGCTTGGCTCCTTGATATTAGTGCATATTACGCTTAGTTTAGGTTTCGGTTTCAGTTTCCTAGTATGGTCGGTAACCTTCGATGCGGGGCAACCGACAATTCCCATGTTCTTGTGTATACTGTTGAGTTCCGCTGGCTCAGGTTCAGTAACATTCGTCTTTTTTGTCTTGGTGCTGTTTGGTCTGGTTTCCTCAACAGTCCTCGGAGTGCAAGCAGCGTCTGCCATTGACCTAGATGCCTTCGCTGATTTTACATCAGTTGTCTGGTTAACTAGGGGCAGCAGAAGCTCTCTGAGTTCTTGTATTTGTTTTTCCAAATGGGATATTTTATCCTCCGTCTCTCTGTTTGCTCTAAAGCCCATAGTGGTCGGTATATCTACTTGGCCAGTATCGACATTGGAGGCTCTACACATAGTGCATCGATAACAGATAGATGGATGCTTTGGGTCATTAATCATCTGAGCGCTCAGATCAGTCAGGGTATTGTCACAACGCGCATGCACCAGTAATTTGCAAAATGCACAATTAACTACGGTGGTGTCTCGACTTACCGGGCCTTGGCAAACAGCGCAATGACCGTGAGGTGATTGTTCCATGATTGGATGAGTCAAGGTCTCGGTCGGGTTTGGCACGGCCGTGTTCTTTGTGTGCGCAGCGGATCGCGTTGCGCGTTTGCACGTGTTGGTCGGTTGGTTCGACGTATGCGTGGGTGTGGACGCTTTGCGGTTCTTTGTCGGCCTGGTCGCCTGCATCGGGTGAGCGGATCGTGTGTGCGGTTTCGACACTGGCAGGGCAAGTGGGGTAGCACGTAGGACGAATTTCGGCGGATGTATGAAAGCTGGTAGCTGGCGTAATACTTCACCGATCTTAGTGAAATTTGCTGCACTAGATAGAACTCGTCGTCAGCTTTCTTCTAGTGTAGAAACGGGATAACGGCCAATAAAACTGGGTATACTTGTACGCGTGGATGTGGAGGCCGCGTACGTTGTAAATCCGTTAGTCGTGAACACCGTGAAAAATTTTCACAGAAGAATATAGATGGTATATTCCAATAGATCTCCCAAAGAGAGATCGAATGGTATGTCGGTGAGCGTTGTAGGACAAAATAGATCCGAGAAAACTGTATCGGAGTCGGAGCGCCATCTGGTCAGCGCAGAAATCTGTCGGTGCAGCGTAGTGTCAAACAGTCTAACCAAAATTAGGATTGGTGCAGGTAGGTTAGCAAGGGAGCTGTGGCAAGTTCCAACCCTTATACAGAGCTCGCCGGAGAGATCCGTTGTACAGCGGGATGGTTCGTGTATGTGACGGTGCCACAGAGCCATATTGTAAAAGGAAAACCGAATGCATGCATGTGAGCTTTTAGACACCGAGAATATGGTGGCAACTTTGAATGTCCATTTTATTAAAAGTCCCCTTAAATTTATGTCTGAGCTACCGTATACGTTTTTAAAAGACAAAGGAATTTTTTCCTTTCAGTTGTATTTTTGCACAATTCCAAAAACATGACGCCAACTTGACAACCCCAAACGAGCAGCTGGAGGTAGGTAAAAAGGAAGCTGTTGTGAGCATTTCCTAAATTAAGGGCTAATCAATGCGCCGGCGGTGGTTTTGCACGGAATGTGTGCTATCGGGGAGAAGATATGCACACAAACACGAAAGCGCAGCATAACAAACCACCCTGCATGATGTACCCGGGCACGACATGCGTTTCCACTTCTCAGGCATACAAAGCGGCTAAAAATGAGGGCCATGAATTCAACATGTGAGTTAGCAAACAACCCTAGCTATCAGTCATCCCGTCCAGTCGGAGGGTTATACGGAAATCTAAGAGTCCAACTCACTCGTACAAGCAAGGAGAAAACACCCTCCTAAGCAGTGTTCCTTAGTTGTAATTGACTGGAGAGTCATCAGAAGGATAGTAGGAGTTGAACGTGCGTGCGATGACAAAATAGCAACTGAGTATTATTATGAAACACCATTCCAGGCAGGGGCACAATGCAGATGCACGTTAAAGAGTAAGCAGCCCACGGGGTGAAACAGGTGCTGCATTCGTAACGCATCTGTATAGTAATTCGCTTGTGTCTATTTGAAATAATGCGTGATTGTACAATTCACTGTGCTTTCAAAGAGTGAGGAGCTACGACCTTGTTTTCGGCAATATTAGTTAGAGCTGCGCAAAGCTAAGAATCTGACAGTAAATGCAGCAAAGTAAGCCGCCCAATGATGAAAACTGACCTGAAGGAACGAAAAATGAGTTACTTGAGCACACAATATCAAGTTAGAAAGTTAATTGGCGGAGTCAGCATGGGTTGGTACAAGAGTAATGCTAAAGTGTAAACTTCATACGAATTTGCAGCGGATTTACGCCACAAGAAGCGGATGCAGGTGTGCAGCGGAAGATTCGCTGGCTTAAGAATTAGATGGGAAAATGTGAATATCAGGAAGGAGAGTCAGGATGAAAGGTCTTCCAAATGCTGAACAATTTTACATGATCTACACAAAAAAGTAATCGTCCCAACTGAATGTTGCTAGAAGGAGCACAGCCTAGAATTACCCAGAATATAATTGGAGCAACGGGCATTTTGTAAGGTGTGAAGCTAGAGGCAAATCAGTTCTGTCAATGAAAAGGCTATACCCAACTTCGTCCTGAATGCCTAAGTAAGACTATAGTGCGCACCCAGTCCGACATCCAGATCCATAGATTATGGTGAAAACAAGGGACGGCTCATAAGTCGACGAGGGGATCGGAAGCATTATTGCGGTTAACATAGGGAAGGCAGAAATGTGCATGAGGAATCAGTGGCGTTAGCCCATTGGTAGATAGTGCGCTGCGAAAAACCTACGTCGAACCCTCACAGCTGTGAGGGATCCAGCCCAGCGCTGCCTTACTGAGGCGTTCGATCCGGTGTGTTTGTTCCCTATTCCAATACGTGCATCCAGTTTGAATTCCATGGCCCAGTTTAAACTGCAATTACCCGCTGCATGCCTTTTGTAACGAACGTTTCTGCGTTGGTGGCCTTGCTTGATCGGATGACATATCTGACGATCTACGTTTACTGGTTCATAGCGATTGATTAGAGCACATGATGCTTCGTCACCTTGCAGATCCGGCCGCAAGCATCAACATGATAAACTGGCATGGTATTTGGGTAATTTTGACGGGGATCGCCCTAGTGCGTTGTGCCTAGGTGCTTACACTGACGCACCACCTATCAGCCTGAGCCAATGTCTAGGACCGTTGTTCATATGCAGGAACTATAAAACGGTCACAGGAGTATGCCCAACTTAGTTCAAAACTACTGCCAGCTAAATCCACTTGCAGACCCTAAAGGCCAATTGTGGTAAAGTGCTGACATATTCTCTAGCTCAAGCCAACTTGGACAAACCAAAGCAGTTAATTTGTCACTTCGGACAAAGTTTGATTCACTAATCCTACACTTACATCCTTTTGCTATGAGTCGCCTCGTCTCTTGGGCCTACAACATGACAACTTACTATGCAATTTCCTTTAAGTTGTCGAATTGTATGGTTTTAGGGCTGTCGGCGTTTGAGCTTGAGTCACGCGTGCCAATCGACGAAAACGACCACATCCGATTTCTGGAATCACGGTACTACTGCATAGATAATAATATACATATTCATCACACTTCAGGGATTCTCCTCTGCTGATATCGTAGCGTTACAAAATAAGGGTTACAATTACCAGCCTGAGGATAAAGCGCAGATCACTTCGCCTGAAAATCGATATCGTCACAACCAAACAGATATCGACGGCGAGCAAGCGCGAAAACCACAACGTGTGACCAAAGTCCGTAAGAGTTAGAAAAATAGTCCAGTGATACATGAAGGTTTCAGAGTATAAGGTCAAGGGAGATAAACATTGGGATAGGCTGTCACATTGGGTTGGAAACGGAGCACATTGTTGGTGAGCTGTCTACTACACCGTCACCCAAAATCCCGGTGGATCTTCCTTCATCAAGCTATGGTCATTCCTGGCTCGAATATTTTACTTACCCCAAGTTCTGAGTGGACTTCCAGCGGTATGCCAAACAGTGCTTGCTCACGCGCCAACTCCCAGTAGTCTCTCTGTATGCGATGAGCTCGAAGGCCCATCTCCTACCTGCAGAGAGTTGAGCGCGCGGCTCCCATCCCTTCCACTACCAAGACTCGCAAACCCCTATCAAATGTTCACTCCTTAGCCTACCATCCCGGGTGCGTACAACTGCGGTCAACACTAAACCGTCGCCTGATGTTTCAGATTCATCAACCAGGCCTACGGGCCACTGTTTCCGAGAGAAGGTACAGGACGACATTGCATTTCCTTAAGTTCCTTTAGGGTTTCTGCCATTTAGTCCGTTCTTGAAGAAGACGTATGTACTCCTTCATCAAGCGCTTCCAAAATACTTGAGTCAAGTAGTTCACCTGTTGCCAGCCTGTCGTATACCTCTCTGTTTTTTCTTTCCGGCACAACTCCGTGTACACTGTTGTTGAAAAAAACCAAGTCATTCGGCGTCAATGACGGCTTGTCGAAATGGTTGGTTTGGTTGGGCACAATAGGGCGTTCATTTATTACTAGCTCTGCTTCCGTAGGAAATGTTACTAGTTCTTCGTCCCTCGTAATTCTGCTCATTCACCGCCAAACTTAGTATCCATCTTACGGAACGTATGAGACGTTCCCATACTCCGGTTCTATGGCTGCTCAACGGGGGAGTGAAGTGCCATTCGACGTGATACCGCATTAGTTTAGCGCTGCTGCGGGAATGTGAAAGTCGATCTATGGCTCGTTTCAATTCCATTTCCGCTTCGACGAAATTACAACCGTTATCACTGATAATCTTTTCTGGGGCTCACCTTCGTGCTATAAAACGCATCAGCGTCTTAATGACGGTGTCAGAAGATAATGAATAGGCCATTTCACGGTGCACTGCCCTCACTTGTAAGCAGGTAAACAAAAAGCAGTACACTTTCTCGGTCTTCCTTCCATTCTTAACTGCTAGCGGTACAAAATAGTCACACCCAACTATCTTGAAGGGATGCCTGCCTGGATGGATCCTGTTGACTGGAAGTAACGCCATAGCTTATCGTGAAGCCGTGTTAAATTTCCTTCGACACGTCCAGCAACCGTGGAGCACCCGCTTAGTCATCGATACTCCTTGAACGATCCAATACCTTTGGCGCAGTTCGGCTAAC